>NC_134521.1:1087500-1187500 GCF_027942865.1 Odontesthes bonariensis | reverse complement strand
TCTCTGGCATCTCCTGGCTGACCGGGTGAAGCATCTGTGGACTCCTCTCTTTGTTCTCGGCTTCTCTCTCTAAGCAGCCGCGCAGCTTTCAAAATGTTGGAGCCGTTATCGGTCACCACGAGCAGCACCTTGTTGTCGCATATGTCCCATGCATTTAATGTCTCATCAATGCAGCGAGCAGTTGCCTCTCCAGTGTGTGGGTGCTCTATTTGGTGTAGGTTTAACAGAGCATGGTAAACTTGGCCTCCAGGTGGATGATAAAAACATGCTGAGACACCTATGAAAGATGCTGTTAATCCCCTCTTACTCCAACCATCCAAACAGAGGGTCAGCTTCCTCACGTCCGTTAAGATCTCTTTTAATTTGTGCTTTGCCTTTTCCATCTTAGCTCCAAAAAGGTTATTCACTCTTGCAGCACCGGGGGATTTGAATTTTGGTTCGAGTAACGTGCAGAACCCTTTGAAAGCACTGGAGTCACACAGTCGTGTCGATATCCCAGTCTCGATAAAAATGTTAACCAATGCATCTTCTCGCTTGTGGTGTTCTTGTGTATTTACTAACCAGCAGCTATTTGGTCGTCGGTGAAAACAGTCCATTAAAGTGGTCTCCTTCCCCGTGCTACCTGGCCGGAATGTTGTTTCTCTTTCGCGGGGTGGCGGTGGGCTACTCACAGATGCTAGCTTGTCAAGGTACTCCAGATTATGCGAGCTTCTTAAATGGACTTTAAGATTTGTGGGATTTTTCCCCTTGAGAAGTAAGCCACATATTTTGTCTGTTTCCAGTACAAGGCCCTTGCTTTTATCTCTCTCCTCGTCATATTCAGAAAAATCCCATGTGGGACTTTGACGTTTTCTCCCAACTTTTGCTGCAGCCATGATGAGTTGCGCTGTGGGTGACGTCGGACCGTGAGGCGCATTAAGGTGCTGCTGCTGCCATCTGGAGTTAAACTGCCAGAAAAAATTGATCATACCAAGAAGCTTATATTTAATTGACAGAGACGAAAACGAAGGAAATTATTTCTATAATTTAAGTTAGTTTTAGTTAGTTTTCGAAACACGCAATATAGTTTCAGTTTGTTATCGTTTTTGTCTTTGAATTTTCGTTTTTATTTATTTCAGTTAACGAAATTGTTTTTTTAATTTTAGTTTTCGTTATTTCGTTCATTTTCGTTAACGATAATAACCTCGGTGTGCACATCAGCGATGACCTAACCTGGAGTAGACATTCTGACATGACAGTAAAAACTGCCCAGAAGCGCCTTTATTTTCTGAGGAGACTCAAGAAGTTTGGCATGTCTACTAAAACTCTCACTAACTTCTATAGAGCATCCTCTCTGGCTGCATCAAGCCACTTTAGTTTTGTACTTATTTCCAACTGTATATTCAATTCAATTCAAAATTAAAAAATACTTTATTTATCCCAGAGGGAAATTAAATGTTGATGTAGCTCAATTAAATGAAGGAGTTATTATAGATGCTGATGGCTGTGGGCAGGAAAGATTTCCTGTAGCGGTCTGTTTTGCATCCAAACTGAAGAAGCCTTTGACTGAAGAGACTCTGTTTTCTGATAACAGTCTCATGGAGAGGATGTTCAGGGTTGTCCATAATTCTCTTGATTTTATGCAAAATCCTTCTTTGCATTATTGTCACTGCCTGCTGTGCAGAGCGAGCAGCAAACAGCGTAACAGGCGCGGCTGTCGGCAGGCGGCAGCAGGCAGTGATACAAAGGGAGAGAAAATAGGGCCACGAGATTGTGAGGTCTGACTTTTTCCTGTTTTTTTTTGGTTGCCACAAAGTCGTGCACAAACAGGACGGACCAATTAGAATCCAGACTCAGAGAGGAAGTGCCGTACAGGCACCTGTACGACTCCACGTCAACTCCAAGAACTCGCTGACGGAGATTGGCAGAACTTTGGGGGATTTGCTGTTTCATTCACTGGAAGCTTTGAGTTTTATAAAAAGCGCTAAATAAAACCGGTTATTATTATTATTGTTGCATCCTGAAAGTAATGAGATAATTCCCAGGTGTGTCCACTGAAGCTCAGTTTCATAAAAAACAAAGGAAAGGTAACAATACACTTAACAGTCCTATAACAGACGATCATGGTGAGAACACATGGAACATAAAGACGATTGAAACTTCTGCAGGCTCATCAGCTGTTATGTCAGTAAATATATATATGTATAATAATAATATAATATAATAATATATATATATATATAATTACTGACATAATATATATATATATATAGTTATTATGTGAGTAATGGGTGAGAATGCTGATCGTTGAGCACATGATGCTGCTCTTCCTGCTTTGTTTCCTGACAGTTAGCTGAAGTGTTTTTACTTTTTTCAGTTATTTACGTTCTGATCTGAGCCGCAGGTTAAGTTTCTGCATTTATCTGCATTTTATTTGATGTTTTTTTTAGTTTAAATACATATTTACTAATGTCCAGCATGTTTTATTGTTTAAAATTAAAAGTTTTTTATTTTTCTTGTTTTTAAATACAGACATTCAAAATACACATTTCAGAGCTTTGATCATGATACCGTGAAACCGTGATATTTCTGCCTCAGGTTATCATACCGAGTAAGAAATAAAAGTCTTCCGTATCTATCCATGTCATTCAAAGTGCAAAACTCCAGCAACATACATCCATCACATGTCATATCACATCTCATATTATCTATTGTTTTTTTTATTTATTGGTATAAAAGTCCCAAACCTTTGTTGGATGAAACAAATGGACAAAGTAGATGTGTTATCTGCTCTCCTTCTGTCACTGAATGGAGAGTCAGCGAGGAAAGTTTAAGCGGCTACAGCGCCAAAAGGCAGCAGTGGCCGGAGGGGGTATTACATCCGTAGTGGACGGGTGCGTGGATAAAAACAGCACTGCGGTGCTTTTTTTTCATGTCAATCCTCGTTAGTATAGTGGTGAGTATCCCCGCCTGTCACGCGGGAGACCGGGGTTCGATTCCCCGACGGGGAGGTATACTTTTTTTTTTTTTCCCAATTGCTCCAAGGTTTCTCAACCAGGATGAAAACCACATTACTCCTCTATGCAGCACATTTTGCTAAATTAAGTAAAAGTGGATAAAAAAAGACACTTTAGTAATTTAATACGTTATGTTATGATGAAGAAAATACATCCTGACATGACATTTAGAAAACCTGAAGCCAAGTAGTGCCAACCTGTAACCAACCAACCCAAACCGACATGTAACATTCATCATACTGACGAAGAACACAAGAAAGCATGCATGTACTTTCTGTGGATAATAACAAATCAGAAACTCACCGCTAGTCGTAACATAAGCTCACTTTCCTTCTTCTTCTCGTACAGATGTGCTCTCGCCGGTCTCTCTCGAATTTAAACGGCAGGTGAAAATGACCCTCCCAAAATGTCCTCCCCACCACAGACTCTATAATACTACAGATTCGCCACTCACGGTGCATTTCCGGATTCCAACGAGGCAATTTTGGTTGCAGTTCCACGCTTTTTCCACGTGGGGCGCTCAATTTTGGAGACCAGAATGAATGGAGTCCTATGGAGCTATACGCCCTAGCGTGCCCTTATCTCAAGATATAATTTTTTCTCTAGTAATTCGAATGTTGTGTTCGAAAGAGGATGTTTGGAAAATACCCATGGCTGAGTTTTAGATTTTTAGAGCCACTCATTTGCTTAAAAAAAGGATTTGAAGTGTATATGACGTCATACATAGCTTACGACCGGAGATGCCGCTTTACGGCAACAATCCTGCTTGTTGTTGGTCTCAAAGGCAGCAGCGTTTTCAAGGAAGAGCTGTAGTAAGAGAGAATGTGTGGTGACATCACAGATTCTTAGGCTGTGGTAACATAAGCGGAAAAAGTCCATCTTAATTCTGTTGTATGTTGGTATGGAGCCGGCCGTCAAGCGGTGCCTCTGGTCGTAATTCATTCTTTCGCCGGTCATTAGCACAATGCTAGCGCGTGGTGGACAACAAGAAGCCAACCTGTAAGAAATCAAAGGGATATATGTACTCGTTCAGTAGATTTTTGACTTGAAACCCATGTTGAGCTTTGAGAAACTACATTCAAATCTGAGCGCTCTTGAGGAGACTTAGGTGAAACTGACCATTTGTAGCATCTAGCTCTATTGGGCCCCATTCATTCTGGTCTCCACCGACGCCCCCAGTGGAATTCTGGTGGAACTGCAGCCAAAAAGCCGGTACAATGGGGCTTAATAGAGAGTGGCAAGGCTGTTAGTTATAATGGCTGTGTCCCCACCCCCCAAAAAAGGTCCTCACTTCCGGGCCTGAGGCCACCGCGTGGACAAAACCGGCACTGCGGACCGATTTTCTGTGCCAATCCTCGTTAGTATAGTGGTAAGTATCCCCGCCTGTCACGCGGGAGACCGGGGTTCGATTCCCCGACGGGGAGGCATACTTTTTTTTTTTTCTTCCCCAGCTGCTACAAGGTTTCTCAACCAGGATCCAGGATGAAAACCACATTACTCCTCTATGATAGGTGGCGCTGTACCCATTCCAGCTGTTGCTAATAGAGCCACTTCCTGTTGACCTCTTCACCACCAACAACAACAACAAACTCAGGCATTGGAGAAAGATGGAGAACGCAGAGCCAGATGAAGCTACGTCCCTCTACATTTGGTCTGTGATGAGCTGCTTGTTGCACAAACTCGATGCCCAACGGAGCAGTTGAAAAAAAAAAAAGTATGCCTCCCCGTCGGGGAATCGAACCCCGGTCTCCCGCGTGACAGGCGGGGATACTCACCACTATACTAACGAGGATTGACATGAAAAAAAAGCTCCGCATTGCTGGTTTTGTAGGTGGCCGCCCGGAGTGTTTAGCTAAACGGCTCTAAACCGTTTCCCATTCATTCTCTATGGTAGAGTGTTTAGCTAAACGGCTCTAAACCGTTTCCCATTCATTCTCTATGGTAGAGTGTTTAGCTAAACGGCTCTAAACCGTTTCCCATTCATTCTCTATGGTAGAGTGTTTAGCTAAACGGCTCTAAACCGTTTCCCATTCATTCTCTATGGTAGAGTGTTTAGCTAAACGGCTCTAAACCGTTTCCCATTCATTCTCTATGGTAGAGTGTTTAGCTAAACGGCTCTAAACCGTTTCCCATTCATTCTCTATGGTAGAGTGTTTAGCTAAACGGCTCTAAACCGTTTCCCATTCATTCTCTATGGTAGAGTGTTTAGCTAAACGGCTCTAAACCGTTTCCCATTCATTCTCTATGGTAGTGCTGAACCACTACGGATGTAATACCCCCTCCGGCCACTGCCGCCTTTTGGCGCTGCAGCCGCTTCAACTTTCCTCGCTGACTCTCCATTCAGTGACAGAAGGAGAGCAGATAACACATCTACTTTGTCCATTTGTTTCATCCAACAAAGGTTTGGGACTTTTATACCAATAAATAAATAAAACAATAGATAGTGAAAATAAACTGCTTGAACTGTGTTTCAGCCACAAAAAGACCACAATTGAAATTTATTAATATAAATTAAATAAATGATCATGACAAGGATAAAGTAAAAAATAAAATACAATTATTATTTACGCAAAAATTGTCAGAATTGTTCTTTTTCATTTTTTGGTGTATAATTATTATTATTTAATTATTATTATTGTTAAGAACTTAGCGATTCTTAGCGGGAAAATAACTGTTTCCGCCCGGTTTCGAACCGGGGACCTTTCGCGTGTTAGGCGAACGTGATAACCACTACACTACGGAAACCTGTGATACCGCCGGCCCCTGGACAGATGTTCATATGTGCTGTACCTCAGGTGCTGCCGACACATCCAGAGCAAATGAGTAATGGACTCAGGGCAAAGGTCACAAAAGGTACAGTTTACCTTGTTAGTGAGAAGAAAGTGATTTGGGAGCAACCAGGTAAATTTCCAAGATATATTAATCGATTCCAAAAAGGCACAACAGCAGGAGTAGAAGTCGCCTCCTTCTGAAACCGGGATCTAACTGACTTATTATTGTTACGAAGAAGAGGGTAAAAACATATTTTTCCAACAGGAGAATGTATGGGAGTAAGAGTTGGAGACTGATGATAAGTGAAGGCTGCGATATCTCGCTGCTTGGAAGTGAACCGGTTGTGGTCTTCCGGGAGCCCAAATATAGCGACATGGGGAGAAACCTTTATGATCGTCAAAAATTTCTACCATCACACAATTTAATTGAACCTCAGCCGTTCAATCTGTTAAAAAGGAAGAAGTGTTTCCGCCCGGTTTCGAACCGGGGACCTTTCGCGTGTGAGGCGAACGTGATAACCACTACACTACGGAAACTGGTTCCCACAACTAGGTATCACGTGTACATTTACTGAGAGATACAGAAGGTACAGAAGGTGAATACTCTTCAGAATAAAAGCTTGTAATAGCTGTACAGAAAGACAGAGGCTGAGTTTGAAACCGCATACTACATACTGCATACTGCATACTGCATACTGCATACTGCATACTGCATACTACATACTGCATACTGCATACTGCATACTACATACTGCATACTGCATACTGCATACTGCATACTGCATACTGCATACTACATACTGCATACTGCATACTGCATACTACATACTGCATACTGCATACTGCATACTGCATACTGCATACTACAAACTCTGCATACTGCATACTACATACTACATACTGCATACTGCATACTGCATACTACATACTGCATACTGCATACTGCATACTGCATACTACAAACTCTGCATACTGCATACTACATACTACATACTGCATACTGCATACTGCATACTACAAACTCTGCATACTGCATACTACATACTGCATACTGCATACTACATACTACATACTGCATACTGCATACTGCATACTACAAACTCTGCATACTACATACTAAATACTACATACTACATACTGCATACTACATACTACATACTGCATACTGCATACTGCATACTACATACTTCATACTGCATACTGATCAATCAGACACCATGCAGAGCGTTTACCCACAATGCATTTCTATCCTGCCTGAGCCGAAATCAGCCGGCCTGAAGCTGATTTCCCTTAAGCTCTAAACTCTGTAAACTTTAGCAACATTTGAAACATTTTCAGGTGAGAAAGTAGTCGTTTAGATCCCCAACGTGTTGAAAACCTGACAAAATACCGGCTGTTTACTATTTTGTTCCCACGAATTTGGCGCTACTAAAGCTAGCCGCAGTGAGCAACGCACTTCCGGTTATTTTCACAAAATAAAATACCCGTTGCCTTTTATCATAGGGAAAGCCATTACCATACAATTGGTGCTTTTGTTTTGAAAACAGGAAGTGAACCTACCTTCGTTGTAGCTAGCTTGAAACTGCCGTTTTGACAGGAAATGACGATCGGCGACGTCACGTTACGTTGCATCTTGGGTAGTTTGAGTATGAGTAGTAACCTCATGATGCATACCCAACATTTAGGAGAATCTAGTATGCATCCGGGAACTTAAAAGAAGTTAAAGTTAGTAGGAGTAGTGGGAGAAGTAGGCGATTTCGAACACAGCCCAAGTTACACTAGCCTGGGCGAAAGCCGACTGTTGACTCTGTCAAACAGTCTGGAAAAATCCAAGAGGAATCTGTTTCCATGGAGGGTGGGACCTTACTCAGCAACTTAAATTCACTGGAGTTCCCTTAACCAATCAGTAATGTTTAGAAATGACGTTGGTTATGCAACGAAGTTCTTGCTTACTCTCGCGAGGCTCTAGCTCGCGAATCACGCTTCCCACATCCGCTTTCATTATACCGGGTTGCAACACTAACACAAACTTTTCCCAAAGCCAGTTGGAAGGAGAGCTATGACATCCTTGCCACTAACAAAGTTGACGAGGCATTCCTCTTGCTCTCGTTTTAATTGTGTAATGCTCTCCAGAGTTGAGACAACTTCATGGATAGCTTCTAGTGTATCTTCTTCTGTCGCCATGTTTATTTCCGCTGCGGTTGAACTACAATTATATGGACTACAATGGACTCCGCGCGTGAGTTCTGCGTCACCACTCGCAACTGTTTGCTGATTGGCAAAACACTGAGCGAACCGAGGTAGGGGGATTTGGCCAGACTATGTGCGGAGCCAAAATCTTTGGGCGGATGTACGTAGGATGGCGTCGCCAGGCTAAAGTTACACATGTGCAAGTCAGTCATTTTTTCTTGGGCAAGTCAAAGTCACCTTATTATTGCAATTTTACCTGCAGAATCTGATCCTAATAAAGTGAAAAGACGAGATAAAAGTAACTGTCAGTAAACATCATGGGCCGATGTGTCCAACCTGTTTAAAAGTTAAAACAATCATTTGGATTTGCATTGTAATTACTGATAATCAGTTAAATACATCATGGAATCAAACAGAACAGAAATGATTCAGATTCAGATTCAGATTCACTTTATTCGTCACTTAGATGCACTGTGGGTACATACATGTGAAAAGCTTGGAAGCTCCGATATACTAAAAACAAAATAAAACATGATAAAAACAACCGAAAACCTAAAACACTTAAAACAATAAATAAATAAACATAGGCAAGCATATCAGTTTTCACTGTTGTTTAAAAGTCTGACAGCCTGTGGGAAAAAACTGTTCCTCAGTCTGCTGGTGCGCGTTGGTAGGATCTTGTATCCCTTCACCCTTTTGGATTTTAGCAGGGAAAAAAGGTTTTTATGGGGGTGGGTGGGGTCTTTAATAATCCTCAGGGATTTGTTCAGGCAGCGCTGGGCGTAGAGGTCCTCCAGACTGGGCAGCTCACACCCGGTGATGTTCTTGGCAGTGCGAACAACCCTCCTCAACGCCTTGCGGTTTCTGTCCGTTCAGCTGCCGTACCAGGATGTGAAGCTGCCTGTCAAGAGGCTCTCTACTGTGCCTCTGGAGAAGTCCCTGATGGTGTTGGGTCTCAGGCCGAATTGCTTCAGGCGCCTGAGTCCATACAGGCGCTGTTGGGCCTTTCTGACAACTGCGGTCACATGGCAGTCCCAAGTCAGGTCCTTCTCAATGTTTACACCAAGATATTTGAAGGTGTCCACCCTCTCCACCTCTGAGCCGTTGATGGTGACTGGTTGTAGCTCCTCCTTCTTTTTCCTGTAGTCCACCATGATCTCTTTGGTCTTGCTGACATTCAGAGAGAGGTGATTGGCCATACACCACTGCTCCAAGATGGCCACCTCCTCCCTGTAGGCCGACTCATCGCCGCCAGAAATCAGACCCACCACTGCCGTGTCGTCAGCGAACTTCACAACATGGTTCGATGTCTGTGTCGCTACGCAGTCGTAGGTGTACAGGGAGTACAGGAGAGGGCTGAGGACACAGCCCTGTGGTGCCCCAATGCTGAGACTCAGACTGGAGGAGGTCCGACCAGCCACTCTCACCGACTGGGGGCGGTCTGTCAGGAAGTCCAGGATCCAGTCGCACAGTGGTGTGTTCAGGCCCAGGTCCCGGATGACTTCATAAAATGATTTATTGATGGCTTTCAATCTAAACAACTTCTGATTATAGTGTTTAGTATTTCAGTTGCCTTGCAGTTAACAAGAAAAAAGGCAAACATGTAAAAATCATCTGAAAGAACATAAAGAATCAGAAACATCTGTATGTTTCTGTATCATCTGAGACACCAGAGCTCTGAGCAGTTCAACTTCCAACATTCAGTCCATAGAAAGAGATTCCCTCACAGCGAGGATACAACATTAAAGGGGATAGAGAATCAAAATCGTCTTTTTCCCGTTTTTGGTGTTAGTTCTGAGTCTCCCCGCTGTGGGGAGTACACACTGTGCCAGCAAGCGTCAGAACCTCTGTTTCACGTACTCCCCCTTTTTTGAATATCCCCCAGAAAAAGTGCCAATCCGTGTTTGTGAAAAAGTGACGTCACTTTTTCAGCAATCGCCCCCCCCCCACACCCAAGTCCACAGCCACCCGTTTCAGACACGCCCCTTCGGCGAGAAACAGGAACAGGTGAGCCTTCCAAGGCTGTGAAAGCGGACTACGATCCCGGAAAGCAATGTTCGCAATCAATGGCTTTTATTTATTTTTAACAGCATCCCCAGTACGTACAACCGCCGACTTTTCCTTTGCTCTGCGCATTTCACGGAGTACAGTTTCACAAAGCTTACACGATTCCGAGCAGGCTTCAGTAGAGGCTCAGTTCTGCCAGGGACAGACAGACTGCAGCCAGCTGTGCGCTCCGCTGAGAAGCTGATCGGCTGCAGCCTCCCATCTATCCATGACCCGCAGCCTCCCATCTATCCATGACCCGCAGCCTCCCATCTATCCATGACCCGCAGCCTCCCATCTATCCATGACCCGCAGCCTCCCATCTATCCATGACCCGCAGCCTCCCATCTATCCATGACCTGCAGCCTCCCATCTATCCATGACCTGCAGCCTCCCATCTATCCATGACCTGCAGCCTCCCATCTATCCATGACCTGCAGCCTCCCATCTATCCATGACCCGCAGCCTCCCATCTATCCATGACCCGCAGCCTCCCATCTATCCATGACCTGCAGCCTCCCATCTATCCACGACCTGCAGCCTCCCATCTATCCATGACCTGCAGCCTCCCATCTATCCATGACCTGCAGCCTCCCATCTATCCCTGACCTGCAGCCTCCCATCTATCCACGACCTGCAGCCTCCCATCTATCCATGACCTGCAGCCTCCCATCTATCCATGACCTGCAGCCTCCCATCTATCCACGACCTGCAGCCTCCCATCTATCCATGACCTGCAGCCTCCCATCTATCCATGACCTGCAGCCTCCCATCTATCCATAACCTGCACGTCTCCAGGACTCTGGGGCGAGCAGGTCGGATCACAGCTGACCCTTCTCTATTTGCACCGCTCCCCTCGGGCAGGAGGCTTCGGTCCATTCGGACCAGAACCTCCCGTCACAAAAACAGTTTTTCCCCCTTGCAGTTGGACTTATGAACACTTCATAATCACCTCATAACCTGCCCCAGTCACTTTACCATCATTAAAACTGCACTAATGAAGCTGCACTGTTGTTGCTCTGTATATTGGATACTGTGTATTGTTGTACACACCTTGTACATTTTATATTCATATATTTTTATTCTTTATTTTTTATTATTATATCTAAAGGGAATGAGCTTTCTTTCCAGTCAGTGTATGAAGGGCAAATTAGACTTCTGCAACTGCGCACATCAATTGTCGCTTGGGTCTGGTCGCGAACCAGTTTTGCTGTTATGCATCTGCGCCCTCGGTCTGGAATTATTAGGGACGCACAGCAGTTTCCCCCCAAAAGTATTCGAGAACTCGCGAGAATATGGCGCCCCAGCACTGAACGAGAAGAACAACCACAGACAAGCGGAAAGGCACACCAAGGACCAATCACAGCTGCTGTTTGCTTGAGCTCTGCGTGGGTTTGCGTCCGTCCGACGTGTAGTCAGGACTTTTCTGAGGTGCGCGACGACGGGTGCAGACCCTCTGCGCGGGGGCGTGGTCACGCACAGAGACAGATTTGACGGTTGCAGAGGCTATGCGTCAAAGCATAAACTCAGCTTTACTCTATCGCTCTGCTTTCAGTGAGAGCAGGGGCAGCCAATCAAGCAGCGGCAACCGAATAGCCCCAACACCTACCTGCATTTCATAATGAGGTTGCCAGATAAGCTCTGAAACGACGCTAATAAGGGCAAACGACGCATTCTAAACCCAGCATAGTAACAGCTGTTTCAGAGAGCCTTTTCTTTTGGGCTACACATCACATCACAGAACAAGGATTAATGCCCCATTCAACCTTTCTCTATCACCTTTAAGCTTTGTTACATTCCACAGGTCTGTCTGCAGAGTACATCAATAAGTCCCTTTTTACTAAGTATTGCACTTGCAAAATATAATATTCGAGAGTTTCGTGTCTGCAAGCCGAGCGCGATGTGGCCTCATGGTGATCCCACCGTTAATTCCATTCATTTCTTCATTACATTCAAACTGAAAACATGAACTGAGCTCAATGGTCTGACAGGAAAACGCCCAAATAAGGCCTGAGGAAGTGATGACGCGCTTGGAAGAGCTCCATGTGACGTAGCGCCCGGAGAACTTGGCTGTGACGTGTCCCCGGGGTTTCCGGCCGCGGCGGCGGGCCGTGCTCCGGGTCCCGGCCGCCACGTGGGCCCCAGCGGACCCGGTCCGGGTCCGGGACCGAACCAGGCCGTTCACGCTCTGAAACACGCGACACAAAGGCAGCAGCGGCACCCGGAAGCCAGGGCCGCGCGTTCCCCGCTCTGCCCAAATATGGGCTTCCTCCCCGCCATATATGGGAACCTACGTCACGCAGGAGTCTTTATAAAGCCGGGAATCCCGAGCGAGCTCCTGACAGAACTCAAGTTCAAGTTGTGACCGCGCGCACGTGAACACACCGGCCCCCCAACCGGAAACAAACATCTGTTGTTGTTGTTGTTGTTGTTTACGTCCCCCGATCCCACGCAAACCGCCGGAAACAGCCGCCGGACCCGGAGCCCTGCAGCCTCCAGCCTTGGCTTCCTCCGGGCAGCAGCAGCAGCAGCGTCCGCCCGGCCACAGCGCCTCTCCGCGGGGCTCAGGAGCAGAGACCGAGCCGGTGTCCCTGCAGGAAGCGCTCCGTGCGCGGCTGAGCTCCTCACCCCGCACCGCCTCTTCCTCCTCCTCCTCCTCCTCCGGGGAGATGGCAGCGACCAAAGCGGAGCTGCTGCTGTCCTCCCTGCAGATCTCGGAGCCGCTGGCCGGCTTCCCGCCGCAGCTCTCCCCGCTGGACGCCTACCCGAAGCTGGAGGAGCTGCAGATGCTGCTGCAGAACGCGGCGGCCGGAGGCTCGCTGCTGGCGGCGTCCGCGGCCGAGGCGGCCGGGCTGCTGAGCGGGGACACCGGGGACTACGGAGGTGAGCAGCGGGGTGGGGGCGGCGGCAGAAACCTGACATAAAAACATCTAAAGTTACCTTAAAGGGTCCGTGAGGAGTTTTCCTACAAAAAGCTGCAAATGAAAGCGATTAAAGTGCAGAACTGTCTGCAGTGAACCTGTAACAAGCATTCAGTAAAATAATTACATTTAAATGAATTAAAAGGTCATTAAAGTGATGCTGCTTCCTTCTTTTATTTAATTTTTATGCTTTTAGCTGATTTTACTCAACTTATGAGACAAAAAACAAGATTTCTGAGATTTTTTTTGTCAAAAAGGAAACTGTGGTTTTAAGATGGAAAAGTTTGTTGTTCCCTGTGATGCAGAATTAAAAACAACAACAACAATAATAATAATAATAAACAGGAGAGTTGATGAGTGAAAATGTTGAAATAAGAACAGAAATGTAAAATAAAAACTGTAAAAACTTAAAGGTGACATTAACCCGCTCTTCTTCTTCTTTGCTCAGACTCTCTGGACCTCCCGGACCTCCCCCCCCTCACGCCCCGCCTCACCCCTCTGGCCTACAGCGGCCGCTTCACCTTCGAACCGTCCGCCTCCTCCAGCGGCGGCCTGTGGGCGGAGCCTCTGCTCAGCCTGTTTACGGGGTTGGTCAGCGTGGCCCCGCCCCCTGCAGCCTGCAGCCTGGCCAGCGCTCCCTCATCTGTGACATCATCAGTGACATCATCGTGTCAGCTGGGCCTCTGCTGCGGCTCGGCCGACATCGCCTCCGTCTTCTCTGCGGCGCCGACGTACCCGCCCGCCGCCGCCGCCTCTGACCCGCTGCTGCCGCCCGCCGAGGCCTTCCAGCCGCAGGGCCCCCCGCCCGCTTACCCCTCGCCCGCCATGGTGGTCCCGATGCTGCCGGACTACCTGCCGCAGCCGGACACCGCGCCGCCCCGGGACCAGAAGCCGCTCACGCCGCTCTCCACCATCAAAGCCTTCTCCTCGCAGATGCAGCCTCAGGGCTCCGCCCCCCAGCTCGCCAAGGCCAGCCGGCCCAGGAAGCCCGCCGCGGGCCGGCCGTGCAAGACGCCGCCGCACGAGCGGCCGTACGCCTGCCCCGCCCACGGCTGCGAGCGCCGCTTCTCGCGCTCGGACGAGCTGACGCGCCACGTGCGCGTGCACACGGGCCAGAAGCCGTTCCAGTGCCGCATCTGCATGCGCAGCTTCAGCCGCAGCGACCACCTGACCACGCACATCCGCACGCACACCGGCGAGAAGCCCTTCTCCTGCGCCGAGTGCGGGCGCAAGTTCGCCCGCAGCGACGAGCGCAAGCGGCACGCCAAGATCCACCAGAGGCAGCGGGACCGCAAGGGCGAGCGGAGCTCCGGGCCGCCGCCCGCCGCCTCCCCCGGCTCCTCCTCCCTCAGCCTGCAGGCCGCCTCCCCCGGCTTCTCCTCGCCGTCCCCCCACCTCTACGCCTCCTCGCCGTCCCCCCACCTGTACTCCTCCTGCTCCTCCCCGATGGGGAGCCCCCCGGCGGAGCTGGCCTCCCCCTGCAGCTCCAACATGTGCTGACGGGCAGGAGGCCGGCCTGACCTCTGACCTCTGACCTCTGACCCAGACTTTCCTCTCACAGGTCAGAGGATGAACTGATGATGAACTTCATGCTGTTTACATGTTGATACTGTACATATGAGAGCGTGCACAGATGTGCACGTCTGTGCACGTGGGGTGTTACCTACTGCGTAGGTTCTGGGACGTTTGTCTGTTCGCAGGTTTGTTTCTGTTTCTCCTGAAATAAAACCTGTAAAATCTTCTTTGTCTCAGCCAGTTTATTTGAGTTTATTCAACATTTTTATTCTTTCAGTTTGTTTTCTACGACACTTCTCTGAGTCGGGTTCATTCAGAGCCGATTTAAAACAGCTTCCAGCTCAGGAAACCAGCAGATTAACTCAAACTTCTCTCTGGTCCAATCAGTCCTGAGCAGGAGGCGACTGTGGGGAGAAACAACTGCCCCAGAACCAGAACCAGAACCAGGAACCATCGGCCTGGACCAGCTGGGGTCTGAAACGGTTCATTTATTTACTTTATCCTAATTTTATCGAACTTTATCCTTATTACTTTACTTTATTTATGTTTTTCTGTCAGCAAAGAGCTGAGAAAAGATCCCAGAATGAAAAGATAGATAGATACTTTATTGATCCCGAAGGAAATTCAAGCATCCAGCACCAAAACATAAAGCAATAAAAATGTTTATACAATTATAAACAATTAAAAAAAACAGTTTAAACAGTTTAAAGGAGAAATGTTTGGATTAGAGAGGAACGCTACATCTGTGATGTCGGTAAATCCTCCCTGAGTGCGCGTGCGTGTGTGTGTGTGTGTGTGTGTGTGTGTGAGAGAACAACCAATGGGATCAGACTTTGCCACCTGGCTCAGCAGGAAAATCACCCAAATATGGTGTTTCCTGGCCGGGCGGCGGATGTCCTGCCCTTATATGGTGCTTCCTGCTGGCGGGCCGCCCGGAGGCTGTGATGTAACATCCAGACAAACTGGGGCGGCAGGTCGGGCTGGAAATCTGAGTAAAACTGTCCTGAAAGAGCACAAATGTCTCCGTGGTTAACGGCTCCAGGTTAAGTCACTAAACTGTAACCCTCCGCTTAGTTAGAGTTTAAACTTTAGAGTTTAAAAACGTTTTTAAACAGTTTCTCAGCCAGCAGACAGAAAACAGCCTCAAACAAACGGTCTCTGTGTGAAAACTACCGAGTTTTTCCGAGAGAAAGAACTTTGTTCTGGACACCCAGATGTGTTTTAAGGCTTATATTTATATTTAAAGGTTGTGTTTCTATGTGCTTTAGAGTTTTTATGGCAGGTTAAACGGACCCCTCAGCTCCACATCTGAAGGCTGTACGCTTCTAAAAGTCCTGTTTCCATGTGGGTACAGGTTTCCGTAGTGTAGTGGTTATCACGTTCGCCTCACACGCGAAAGGTCCCCGGTTCGAAACCGGGCGGAAACACATGTCGCCCTTTTTAATCAGAATTAAATATCGACCTTGCTGCTTGGGGGCACATACATGAGGTCCAAAGTGTTCACCCGGTAGTCAGTGTTTCTCAGTTCCCACTACCCTGCATGTTTTCAATGTTTTCGATTTTTCCCTCCTCTAGCACACCTGATTCAAATGATCATTTTTATTTTTTATTATTTATTTATTCATTTTTATTCATATATGATATTTAATTTTAATCATCTTGTTATCGGTAGCAGGACCAGGAAGAATTGCACTGCACATTTTACTGTGTATGATTGTGTATGTGGTTGACATACTGCTAGCAGGAAGCACCTCCTGTATCTCTCGGTATCTACACGTCATATCCTCCCACAGGCAGCGGTTTCCGTAGTGTAGTGGTTATCACGTTCGCCTCACACGCGAAAGGTCCCCGGTTCGAAACCGGGCGGAAACACTTTTTTTCTTTTTAACAGATTGAACCTGACCGAGCAGAGGCAGCCTGACACCGTTTCAGTCAGTGAGTGTAAAATGTAAAATGTAAAATAAAAGGCAACGGGTATTTTATTTTGTGAAAATAACCGGAAGTGCGTTAGCTCACTGCGGCTAGCTTTAGTAGCGCCAAATTCGTGGGAACAAAATGGTAAACAGCCGGTATTTTTTCAGGTTTTCAACACGTTGGGGATCTAAACGACTACTTTCTCACCTGAAAATGTTTCAAATGTTGCTAAAGTTTACAGAGTTTAGAGCTTAAGGGAAATCAGCTTCAGGCCGGCTGAAAAGCATTGTGGGTAAACGCTCTGCATACTGTCTGATCGATGAGGATGCAGTATGTAGCATGTAGTATGTAGTATGTAGTATGTAGTAGGCGGTTTCGAACACAGGTCCCATCTCTGGTAAAAGGTGGTCCGGAGCAGCGGGTCCAACAGAACCTTTTCCCTCGTTGTTCTGCTTTTATTTCATAAAATGCTGAGTTCTTCTCAAATTGATTGATTGATTTTAAAAAAAATAATAATTATTTGTTTATTTAGTATTACTATTATTAGTTAGTAGTAGTATTTTTTACTAGAATTGGTATCATTATTGTTGTTGTTAACATTGTAAATATTTAAAAAAAATGTTGAGCTACTTGACTAATTTGAATTTCCCCCATTGGGGGATGAATAAAGTATTTTTATATTTCATAAAAAGCAGTTTAAACCGTTTAGTTCTTCAAACAAAAACAAACAGGCTGTCACGTGGCCCTTTGGTCACCCGACGCGACGTTTGCTCTCGAAGCGGTTGCTATGGAGACGGACCGCAAACACACAGCAGCGACCGTCTCGGACTGAGCGACAACTTGGCGGGTTTGCTCAACGGTTAACGGTAGAAAACGGTCACCGGGACGCGTTTAATCACGTGACAGCTACGGGTGGAAACTGCAGCCGTTAAAAAGAGGCAAAGTGACGCTTTTTGTCCGTTAAACACACCTGGAGAGCCGCGGCACAGGTGAGCTAATGTCCGCTGACAGGTGAAGAAAAGCAGAGTTTAAGTGATTTAATGTGATACAGAAACATGTCTGCTACTAACAAGTGAAGAAAGGGAGAGTTTAAGTGGATAAATAACCGGGTTGGATGTGTTCAAATGAAGTCTTTATTGATAATAATCAGTCTGAAGGAAACCTGCTTCCTGTTGGAAGAGGTTCATTTAAAGGTTTTAAAGCTGATGCATCTGCAGGATTTATGGAGCCTGATGCTGAGGAGATCCTTAATATCACTGATAAACTTTCACTCTGACATGTTTGAAGCTTCTAAGTTGCTGATCAGATTCTCGGCCCTGATCTTTAATCATCTCCATGGAAACAGGAAGCAGCTGATCCACTGAAACATGTTCCAACATGAACATAAACCCAGAATCTGAGGCAGAACCAGAGTTAGTTCAGTTCTGAGCAGCTTTAAAGTGAATATCTGCAGATGTTTCCATGGTAACAGCTGCAGAGATTCACTGAAACATGTTCCAACATGAACATAAACCCAGAATCTGAGGCAGAACCAGAGTTAGTTCAGTTCTGAGCAGCTTTAAAGTGAATATCTGCAGATGTTTCCATGGTAACAGGTGCAGCTGATTCACTGAAACATGTTCCAACATGAACATAAACCCAGAATCTGAGGCAGAACCAGAGTTAGTTCAGTTCTGAGCAGCTTTAAAGTGAATATCTGCAGATGTTTCCATGGTAACAGCTGCAGAGATTCACTGAAACATGTTCCAACATGAACATAAACCCAGAATCTGAGGCAGAACCAGAGTTAGTTCAGTTCTGAGCAGCTTAAAGGGACAGTTCGCCTCTTTTGACATGAAGCTGTGTAACATCCCATATCAGCAACATCATTTCTGAACATCTTCTTACCCCCTGCTGCGTCCTGTGAGCAGAGTTCCAGCCTCGTTTTGGTGCTGATGAAGGTAGTCCGGCTAGTTGGCTGGGGTTTAAAAAATAAAGCGTTTTGCTTCTCAAAACAATTTTTGAGGGCTACAAGTATTTATAAATTGTGAAGGATTTTTATTTTATTTTATTTTTTTATGATTTTGCTTCATTATTCTTCTATTTTTTTTACTTTATTGGATGCAATTCTGTTTTTTTTCTCTTCTCTTTTTACTATAAATAGCTAATGTTTGTTCACCATTTTTATTTTATTCTATTTTATTTGCTTGTTTTTCCTTTAATTGTTTACATATCTTTATACTGTATGCTGCTGCAACACAATTTCCCAAATTGGGATGAATAAAGTACTTACTATCTATTATTTTTCTTCTTACTTTAGTATTTGTAAAAATATAGGTTGATGGGTAGCTTCATTTTGTTCAACAGCATTACGCTTCAGCCTTTTCAGTCACTTAAATGTTATGATTGTACTGAACACATTTGATGTTTATTGTGACTGAATAAAAACAAACAAACAAACAAAACAATATGCGTTCAACAGAGTAATACATTTGCATCACAAAATGGTTCTCCAGGAAAAAGTCCGACCTCACAATCTCTTGGCCCTATTTTCTCTCCCCTCGTATCACTGCCTGCTGCCGCTGAAGCTGCAGCACTACAGCAGGAAGGAGGGATGTCGAAGAAAGCCAAGAAAGGTGTTGAGAAGACGGAGGAGGAGCGCCTCCTGCAGCGGCAGCAGCGAGCTCAGGCTGAGGAGGAGATGGCGAGGAAGAAGGAGGAGACGCTCACGCTGTACCTGAAGGTAACGTGTGGTCGAACATCATTCCCAGCGCGTTCCTCTGACCTCTGACCTCTGAACTCTGTGGAGCAGGACAAGCTGCAGAAGGAGCACAGGAACATGGCGCTGAACCTGCTGAAGCTCAACGAGGGCTGGAGGTTCGTCCTGCGCCAGGCTCGAGACGCCGAGCTGCGCCAGGACGTCGCCGTGCTGCGGCAGACGTTCGAGAGGCAGCTGGACCAGCTGAACTCCATCATCCAGGTGAGACGGTCTCCGGCCGGCCCCCCGCCGTGCGCTGACCTGCTGACTCGGTGACTCGGTGACCTGCTGACCTGCTAACTCAGTGACCTGCTGACTCGTTGACCTGCTGACCTGCTGACTCGTTGACCTGCTGACCTGCTGACCCGTTGACCTGCTGACTCGTTGACCTGCTGACTCTGTGCTGACTCGTTGACCTGCTGACTCGTTGACCTGCTGACTCTGTGCTAACTCTGTGCTGACTCTGTGCTGACTCTGTGCTGACTCTGTGCTGACTCTGTGCTGACTCTGTGGTAACTCTGTGCTGACTCTGTGGTAACTCTGTGCTGACTCTGTGCTGACTCTGTGCTGACTCTGTGGTAACTCTGTGCTGACTCTGTGCTGACTCTGTGCTGACTCTGTGCTGACTCTGTGGTAACTCTGTGCTGACTCTGTGCTAACTCTGTGCTGACTCTGTGCTAACTCTGTGCTGACTCTGTGCTAACTCTGTGCTGACTCTCTGCTGACTCTGTGCTAACTCTGTGCTGACTCTGTGCTGACTCTGTGCTAACTCTGTGCTGACTCTGTGCTAACTCTGTGCTGACTCTGTGCTGACTCTGTGCTAACTCTGTGCTGACTCTGTGCTAACTCTGTGCTAACTCTGTGGTAACTCTGTGCTGACTCTGTGCTGACTGTGCTAACTCTGTGCTGACTCTGTGCTAACTCTGTGCTGACTCTGTGCTGACTCTGTGCTGACTCTGTGCTGACTCTGTGCTAACTCTGTGCTGACTCTGTGGTAACTCTGTGGTAACTCTGTGCTGACTCTGTGCTGACTCTGTGCTGACTCTGTGCTAACTCTTTGGTAACTCTGTGCTGACTCTGTGCTGACTCTGTGCTAACTCTGTGCTGACTCTGTGCTAACTCTGTGCTGACTCTGTGCTGACTCTGTGCTGACTCTGTGCTAACTCTGTGGTAACTCTGTGCTGACTCTGTGCTAACTCTGTGCTGACTCTGTGCTGACTCTGTGCTAACTCTGTGCTAACTCTGTGCTGACTCTGTGCTGACTCTGTGCTAACTCTGTGGTAACTCTGTGCTGACTCTGTGCTGACTGTGCTAACTCTGTGCTGACTCTGTGCTAACTCTGTGCTGACTCTGTGCTAACTCTGTGCTGACTCTGTGCTGACTCTGTGCTGACTCTGTGGTAACTCTGTGCTGACTCTGTGGTAACTCTGTGCTGACTCTGTGCTGACTCTGTGCTGACTCTGTGCTAACTCTGTGCTGACTCTGTGGTAACTCTGTGCTGACTCTGTGCTGACTCTGTGCTGACTCTGTGCTGACTCTGTGCTGACTCTGTGCTGACTCTGTGCTAACTCTGTGCTGACTCTGTGCTGACTCTGTGCTGACTCTGTGCTAACTCTGTGCTGACTCTGTGGTAACTCTGTGCTGACTCTGTGCTGACTCTGTGCTGACTCTGTGGTGACTCTGTGCTGACTCTGTGCTGACTCTGTGCTGACTCTGTGGTAACTCTGTGCTAACTCTGTGCTGACTCTGTGCTGACTCTGTGCTAACTCTGTGCTGACTCTGTGCTAACTCTGTGCTGACTCTGTGCTAACTCTGTGCTAACTCTGTGCTGACTCTGTGCTGACTCTGTGCTGACTCTGTGGTAACTCTGTGCTGACTCTGTGCTGACTCTGTGCTGACTCTGTGCTGACTCTGTGGTAACTCTGTGCTGACTCTGTGCTGACTCTGTGCTGACTCTGTGCTGACTCTGTGGTGACTCTGTGCTGACTCTGTGCTGACTCTGTGCTGACTCTGTGGTAACTCTGTGCTAACTCTGTGCTGACTCTGTGGTAACTCTTTGGTGACTCTGTGCTGACTCTGTGCTGACTCTGTGCTAACTCTGTGCTGACTCTGTGCTGACTCTGTGCTGACTCTGTGGTAACTCTGTGCTGACTCTGTGCTAACTCTGTGCTGACTCTGTGCTAACTCTGTGCTAACTCTGTGCTGACTCTGTGCTAACTCTGTGCTGACTCTGTGCTAACTCTGTGCTAACTCTGTGCTGACTCTGTGCTGACTCTGTGCTAACTCTGTGCTGACTCTGTGCTAACTCTGTGCTTACTCGTTGACCTGCTGACTCTGTGCTGACTCGCTGACCTGCTGACTCGTTGACCTGCTGACTCTGTGCTGACTCTGTGCTGACTCGTTGACCTGCTGACTCTGTGCTGACTCTGTGCTGACTCTGTGCTGACTCTGTGCTGACTCGTTGACGTGCTAACTCTGTGCTAACTCTGTGCTGACTCTCTGCTGACTCTGTGCTAACTCTGTGCTGACTCTTTGGTAACTCTGTGCTAACTCTGTGGTAACTCTGTGCTGACTCTGTGCTAACTCTGTGCTGACTCGTTGACCTGCTGACTCTGTGCTAACTCTGTGCTGACTCTGTGCTGACTCTGTGCTAACTCTGTGCTGACTCTGTGCTAACTCTGTGCTGACTCTGTGGTAACTCTGTGCTGACTCTGTGCTGACTCTGTGCTAACTCTGTGCTAACTCTGTGCTGACTCTGTGCTGACTCTGTGCTAACTCTGTGCTGACTCTGTGCTGACTCTGTGCTAACTCTGTGCTGACTCTGTGCTGACTCTTTGGTAACTCTGTGCTAACTCTGTGCTGACTCTGTGCTAACTCTGTGCTGACTCTGTGCTAACTCTGTGCTGACTCTGTGCTGACTCGTTGACCTGCTGACTCTGTGCTGACTCTGTGCTGACTCTGTGCTGACTCTGTGCTGACTCTGTGCTGACTCTGTGCTAACTCTGTGCTGACTCGTTGACCTGCTAACTCTGTGCTAACTCTGTGCTGACTCTGTGCTGACTCTGTGCTGACTCTGTGCTAACTCTGTGCTGACTCGTTGACCTGCTAACTCTGTGCTAACTCTGTGCTGACTCTGTGCTGACTCTGTGCTAACTCTGTGCTGACTCTGTGCTAACTCTGTGCTGACTCTGTGCTAACTCTGTGCTGACTCTGTGCTGACTCTGTGCTGACTCTGTGCTGACTCTGTGGTAACTCTGTGCTGACTCTGTGCTAACTCTGTGCTGACTCTCTGCTGACTCTGTGCTAACTCTGTGCTGACTCTGTGCTGACTCTGTGCTGACTCTGTGCTGACTCTGTGCTAACTCTGTGCTGACTCTGTGCTGACTCTGTGGTAACTCTGTGCTAACTCTGTGGTAACTCTGTGCTGACTCTGTGCTAACTCTGTGCTGACTCTGTGGTAACTCTGTGGTAACTCTGTGCTAACTCTGTGCTGACTCTGTGGTAACTCTGTGCTAACTCTGTGCTGACTCTGTGCTAACTCTGTGCTGACTCTGTGCTGACTCTGTGCTGACTCTGTGCTGACTCTGTGGTAACTCTGTGCTGACTCTGTGCTGACTCTATGGTAACTCTGTGCTGACTCTGTGGTAACTCTGTGCTAACTCTGTGCTGACTCTGTGCTGACTCTGTGCTAACTCTGTGCTGACTCTGTGCTGACTCTGTGCTGACTCGTTGACCTGCTAACTCTGTGCTGACTCTGTGCTGACTCTGTGCTGACTCTGTGCTAACTCTGTGCTGACTCTGTGCTGACTCTGTGCTGACTCTGTGCTAACTCTGTGCTGACTCTGTGCTGACTCTGTGGTAACTCTGTGCTGACTCTGTGCTGACTCTGTGCTGACTCTGTGGTAACTCTGTGCTGACTCTGTGCTGACTCTGTGCTGACTCTGTGCTGACTCTGTGCTGACTCGTTGACCTGCTGACTCTGTGCTGACTCTGTGCTGACTCTGTGCTAACTCTGTGCTGACTCTGTGCTGACTCTGTGGTAACTCTGTGCTGACTCTGTGCTAACTCTGTGCTGACTCTGTGCTGACTCTGTGCTCACTCTGTGCTAACTCTGTGCTGACTCTGTGCTGACTCTGTGCTGACTCTGTGGTAACTCTGTGCTAACTCTGTGCTGACTCTGTGGTAACTCTTTGGTGACTCTGTGCTGACTCTGTGCTGACTCTGTGCTAACTCTGTGCTAACTCTGTGCTGACTCTGTGCTAACTCTGTGCTGACTCTGTGCTGACTCTGTGCTAACTCTGTGCTGACTCTGTGCTGACTCTGTGCTAACTCTGTGCTGACTCTGTGCTAACTCTGTGCTTACTCGTTGACCTGCTGACTCTGTGCTGACTCGCTGACCTGCTGACTCGTTGACCTGCTGACTCTGTGCTGACTCTGTGCTGACTCGTTGACCTGCTGACTCTGTGCTGACTCTGTGCTGACTCTGTGCTGACTCTGTGCTGACTCGTTGACGTGCTAACTCTGTGCTAACTCTGTGCTGACTCTCTGCTGACTCTGTGCTAACTCTGTGCTGACTCTGTGCTGACTCTTTGGTAACTCTGTGCTAACTCTGTGGTAACTCTGTGCTGACTCTGTGCTAACTCTGTGCTGACTCTGTGCTGACTCTGTGCTAACTCTGTGCTAACTCTGTGCTGACTCTGTGCTAACTCTGTGCTGACTCGTTGACGTGCTAACTCTGTGCTAACTCTGTGCTGACTCTCTGCTGACTCTGTGCTGACTCTCTGCTGACTCTGTGCTAACTCTGTGCTGACTCTGTGCTAACTCTGTGGTAACTCTGTGCTGACTCTGTGCTAACTCTGTGCTGACTCTGTGCTAACTCTGTGCTGACTCTGTGCTGACTCTGTGCTAACTCTGTGCTAACTCTGTGCTGACTCTGTGCTAACTCTGTGCTGACTCTGTGGTAACTCTGTGCTGACTCTGTGCTGACTCTGTGCTAACTCTGTGCTAACTCTGTGCTGACTCTGTGCTGACTCTGTGCTGACTCTGTGCTAACTCTGTGCTGACTCTGTGCTGACTCTGTGCTAACTCTGTGCTGACTCTGTGCTGACTCTTTGGTAACTCTGTGCTAACTCTGTGCTGACTCTGTGCTAACTCTGTGCTGACTCTGTGCTAACTCTGTGCTGACTCTGTGCTGACTCGTTGACCTGCTGACTCTGTGCTGACTCTGTGCTGACTCTGTGCTGACTCTGTGCTGACTCTGTGCTGACTCTGTGCTAACTCTGTGCTGACTCGTTGACCTGCTAACTCTGTGCTAACTCTGTGCTGACTCTGTGCTGACTCTGTGCTAACTCTGTGCTGACTCGTTGACCTGCTAACTCTGTGCTAACTCTGTGCTGACTCTGTGCTGACTCTGTGCTAACTCTGTGCTGACTCTGTGCTAACTCTGTGCTGACTCTGTGCTAACTCTGTGCTGACTCTGTGCTGACTCTGTGCTGACTCTGTGCTGACTCTGTGCTGACTCTGTGCTAACTCTGTGCTGACTCTGTGCTGACTCTGTGCTAACTCTGTGCTGACTCTGTGCTGACTCTGTGCTAACTCTGTGCTGACTCTGTGCTGACTCTCTGCTGACTCTGTGCTGACTCTCTGCTGACTCTGTGCTGACTCTGTGCTGACTCTGTGCTTACTCGTTGACCTGCTGACTCTGTGCTGACTCACTGACCTGCTGACTCGTTGACCTGCTGACTCTGTGCTGACTCGCTGACCTGCTGACTCGTTGACCTGCTGACCCGTTGACCTGCTGACCCGTTGACCTGCTGACTCGTTGACCTGCTGACCCGTTGACCTGCTGACTCGCTGACCTGCTGACTCGGTGCTGACTCGGTGCTGACCTGCTGACTCGGTGCTGACCTGCTGACTCGGTGCTGACTCGGTGCTGTCTCTGCAGAGGCTGGTGCGGGACCTGCAGGAGTCGGCGTGCCAGGCGGCCCAGGTGCAGCGCAGCCACCTGCAGCACGTGGAGCGTCTGTGGGCGCAGCAGGACGGGCGGCTGGCGGCGCTGCAGCAGCAGTGGGAGGGCGGCCTGCGGGGCCTGAGCGCCACCTGCAGCTCTGAGAAGTGAGTGCACGGGTCGCCAGAGCCAACCTCAACCCTTTCAGCTCCGAGTTTTAACAGAAAACTTCATTCTGACAGATTTTAAACAGGCTGCAGATTAAAGCTGCTCAGATATGAAGGTCATTTAATCCCCTAATTTACATGTGGTGACATCACTGATGACATCACTGTAGTGACCACTGGATTCTGAACACATTTCCACACGATTTTATTTTTTTAAGAGTACATGAACACACTTCTGATCTTTTTCTGTTATTTAGTCCACCCACCGCATGCCTCCCTCACCTCTGCGGGGGCGGAGCCATCTCCGATCCATCGCTCTCCTTTCCCTCTGGCAGTGAACTGCATAAAAGGTGGCGTATTTCTGAGCTCTTATTGAGATGCTTGAAACACCTGTGGGTTCTCTGAACCTGACTGAAACAGCTCAACCCCGACTTTTTAGTGAGGTCAGCATACAAACACTTCCTGTTAGCTGCATGAACCAACGGCCAAAAACTTCCTGTTAGCTGCATGAGCTAACGGCCAAACACTTCCTGTTAGCTGCATGAGCTAACGGCCAAACACTTCCTGTTAGCTGCATGAGCTAACGGCCAAACGTTTCCTGTTAGTCGCATGAGCTAACAGCCAAACACTTCCTGTTAGCTGCATGAGCTAACGGCCAAACACTTCCTGTTAGCTGCATGAGCTAACGGCCAAACACTTCCTGTTAGCCGCATGAGCTGACAGCCAAACACTTCCTGTTAGCTGCATGAGCTAATGGCCAAACACTTCCTGTTAGCCGCATGAGCTGACGGCCAAACACTTCCTGTTAGCTGCATGAGCTAATGGCCAAACACTCCCTGTTAGCTGCATGAGCTGACGGCCAAACACTTCCTGTTAGCTGCATGAGCTAACGGCCAAACACTTCCTGTTAGCTGCATGAGCTAACGGCTTCCTCTGATCCCATTCATTCACCGCCATATATCCAAGGTTAATTACCCTTGCTCAGCTCAGTCTGATTGTAATTTAGCCAATAATCTGATCCTTTCAGTCATGTGACCCCACTGAGTGATGTCACATGTACATGGCTGATGAACCTGATAAAGTTCCAGAGTTGAGGCGTCACCGTATTTACACATAAAAGCTCAGCTCCACAGATCAGTGTTTTACATGTTTGAACTGCTGCCTTACAGATACGACCCGCCTCTGTTGAACGTGCTTTAGATGGGACGTAAATACATAATTAAATCAATAAATACAGATAACTAGAAACAGCTCGGTTTAATAACTCCGTGACCACGTGTTTGACCACAGTTCCTCATTAGATGGCGCTGCGGTTCCACATTATACCTGAACCCTTCCACGAGCTTTTCCCACCGGTTCAGATAAGTCCCGGGTCCTCTTTGGTCCTCTTTGGTGCTCTTTGGTCCTCTTTGGTCCTCTTTGGTCCTCTTTGGTGCTCTTTGGTCCTCTTTGGGGCTCTTTGGTCCTCTTTGGGGCTCTTTGGGGCTCTTTGGTGCTCTTTGGTCCTCTTTGGTCCTCTTTGGTCCTCTTTGGTCCTCTTTGGTGCTCTTTGGTCCTCTTTGGGGCTCTTTGGTCCTCTTTGGTGCTCTTTGGTCCTCTTTGGTCCTCTTTGGTCCTCTTTGGGGCTCTTTGGTCCTCTTTGGGGCTCTTTGGGGCTCTTTGGTCCTCTTTGGTCCTCTTTGGTGCTCTTTGGTGCTCTTTGGGGCTCTTTGGTGCTCTTTGGTGCTCTTTGGTCCTCTTTGGGGCTCTTTGGTCCTCTTTGGTCCTCTTTGGGGCTCTTTGGTCCTCTTTGGTCCTCTTTGGGGCTCTTTGGTGCTCTTTGGTCCTCTTTGGTCCTCTTTGGTCCTCTTTGGTCCTCTTTGGTGCTCTTTGGTCCTCTTTGGGGCTCTTTGGTCCTCTTTGGTGCTCTTTGGTCCTCTTTGGTCCTCTTTGGTCCTCTTTGGTCCTCTTTGGTGCTCTTTGGGGCTCTTTGGGGCTCTTTGGTGCTCTTTGGTCCTCTTTGGTCCTCTTTGGGGCTCTTTGGTCCTCTTTGGTGCACTTTGGTCCTCTTTGGTCCTCCTTGGTCCTCTTTGGTCCTCCTCTTTGGTCCTCTTTGGTGGTCTTTGGTGGTCTTTGGTCCTCTTTGGGGCTCTATGGTCATCTTTGGTGCTCTTTGGTCCTCCTTGGTCCTCTTTGGTCCTCCTCTTTCGTCCTCTTTGGGGCTCTTTGGTCCTCCTTGGTCCTCTTTGGTCCTCTTTGGGGCTCTTTGGTCCTCTTTGGTGCACTTTGGTCCTCTTTGGTCCTCCTTGGTCCTCTTTGGTCCTCCTCTTTGGTCCTCTTTGGTGGTCTTTGGTCCTCTTTGGGGCTCTATGGTCATCTTTGGTGCTCTTTGGTCCTCCTTGGTCCTCTTTGGTCCTCCTCTTTCGTCCTCTTTGGGGCTCTTTGGTCCTCTTTGGTCCTCCTCTTTCGTCCTCTTTGGGGCTCTTTGATCCTCTTTGGTGCTCTTTGGTCCTCTTTGGTCCTCTTTGGTCCTCCTCTTTCTTCCTCTTTGGGGCTCTTTGGGGCTCTTTGATCCTCCTCTTTGGTGCTCTTTGGTCCTCTTTGGTCCTCCTCTTTGGTCCTCCTCTTTGGTCCTCTTTGGTCCTCTTTGGGGCTCTTTGGTCCTCCTCTTTGGTCCTCTTTGGTCCTCTTTGGTGCTCTTAGGTCTTCTTTGGGGCTCTTTGGTCCTCTTTGGGGCTCTTTGGTCTTCTTTGGTCCTCTTTGGTGCTCTTAGGTCTTCTTTGGTCCTCTTTGGGGCTCTTTGGTCTTCTTTGGTCCTCTTTGGTGCTCTTAGGTCTTCTTTGCGGCTCTTTGGTCCTATTTGGGGCTCTTTGGTCCTCTTTGGTCCTCTTTGGTGCTCTTAGGTCTTCTTTGCGGCTCTTTGGTCCTCCTCTTTGGTGCTCTTTGGTCCTATTTGGGGCTCTTTGGTCCTCCTCTTTGGTGCTCTTTGGTCCTCCTCTTTGGTGCTCTTTGGTCCTCCTCTTTGGTGCTCTTTGGTCCTCTTTGGGGCTCTTTGGTCCTCTTTGGGGCTCTTTGGTCCTCTTTGGTCCTCCTTGGGGCTCTTTGGTCGTCTCAGCCATGCGAGGAGGCCACCTCTGGTGTCGTTTCTTTTCTCCGGGTCCAGCAGGCGGTTTTCAGCTGATCTCTGCTCAGCATCGGGGGAATGTGTTCATGAAACCAGTCCACTGGTCTCAGTTCTTTCTCTGTTGTGAAGGTTTGATGTTGAGGGGTGAGGAGCTGTACTTGGTGGTCCCTGGTGGACCTGCTTTCGTGTCCTCTCCCATAAAGCCGTGTGGTGTTTACAGGAAGCAGATGCTGGCCCAGTCCCAGCAGCAGCAGGTCCAGATGCAGGACTATGTCCTGTCTGCGGAGCAGCACAACAAAGACGAGATGGAGGAGGCCCAGGAGCTGTACGAGAAGACGCTGAGGATGCACCAGGTATCTGAGGGGGGCAGCTCACACCTATCTGTGGTGGTTCCAGCCTTCCCTCAGCTGTGTGATGCATGTCTGCGTCTCCCTTGGACAGGTGTACAGGGTCACCAGGAAGGACCTGCAGGACGGCACCGCGGAGAACCTGGAGGCTCTGCAGCTCAGCGGCACCAAGCTGAAGAGGCTGGACCAGCAGGTCTCCAGAGACTGCCAAGATATCGGCTCAGACCTGAGGAACTTGATGAGGCTGCAGGTCAGTGTTCCACACTCATGAGACTAAATCCTGACCCCGGCAGACTCCAGCTAACCCCCGAAGATCAGATTTTATATTCCCAAAGATTAAAGTAATTCCTGAAGAAGAGCCCTCTCCATCTTGTGGATGTCCACCACAGCTGTTGTTGTTTTTTTCCTCCTTCAGGTTTGTTCACTGTTAGAACTACTTCTTCTCCTAAATTACCACCACTGACAGTTCAACCTATAGCGCCCCCTGTGGTGACACCACACAGCCGAGTTTTCAGATTCAGCTTTTTATAAAGTGAAAAAGACATCAGATCAAAGACAAACCATAGAAAGTCTGAGGGAGGGATGATACAGTGTGCTGAAACATCAGAATCAGCCCCCACAGTGCGGACCATGGACCCAAGAAACAGAAACAGTATCAACCAATCAGGTGCGGCTCCTCCTACCCTGTGCTGGTACCTGTTACTGTTCATCCCAGGAAGTCTGAGCCGGGGCCAGGAGGCAGGAACTGGAACTGGAACGTAAAGGAAAGAATGGCATCAGCCTTCCTGATTATCCGTCTGTTCAACAGATCCGTAATGAATATTAAAGTTTGTTTTTGTTTTTGTTTCTGTGTTTGTGAGGAATTATTTTGAAGACTTCCAGGACATCTGGCACATCGTTCCCCATCTTTGTGACGGTGTTTCTGACCCCGTTTACCTCCGTCTGTCAGGAAAAAAACACCCAGCTGACGGAGCAGATGATGTCCAGCGAAGTAGAAAACAAGGTGACGAAGCAGAACCTGACGGACGCCCGAGTCCAAGTCAACCAACAGTGTCACAAGCTGCGCGACCAGCTGGCCCGAGATCGCCGAGCGGCGAGGAAGCAGCTCACAGAGCTCACCGTCCAGGGCGAGGGCGCCATCAAGAAGCTGCAGGCTGTGGTCACCAAGGTGAAGCTCCGCCCACCTGTCCACCCGCCTGTCCACACGCCTGTCCACACGCCTGTCCACACACCTGTCCACACGCCTGTCCACACACCTGTCCACACGCCTGTCCACACACCTGTCCACCCACCTGTCCACACACCTGTCCACACGCCTGTCCACACGCCTGTCCACCCGCCTGTCCACACACCTGTCCACACACCTGTCCACCCGCCTGTCCACACACCTGTCCACCCGTCTGTCCACACACCTGTCCACACGCCTGTCCACCCACCTGTCCACCCACCTGTCCACACACCTGTCCACCCGCCTGTCCACACACCTGTCCACACACCTGTCCACACACCTGTCCACACGCCTGTCCACACACCTGTCCACCCACCTGTCCACACGCCTGTCCACACGCCTGTCCACCCACCTGTCCACACGCCTGTCCACACATCTGTCTACACACCTGTCCACACGCCTGTCCATACACCTGTCCACCCACCTGTCCACCCGCCTGTCCACACACCTGTCCACACACCTGTCCACCCACCTGTCCACCCACCTGTCCACACACCTGTCCACACGCCTGTCCACACGCCTGTCCACCCGCCTGTCCACCCGCCTGTCCACACATCTGTCTACACACCTGTCCACCCGCCTGTCTACACACCTGTCCACACACCTGTCCACCCGCCTGTCTACACACCTGTCCACACACCTGTCTACACACCTGTCCACACACCTGTCCACCCGCCTGTCCACACGCCTGTCCACACGCCTGTCCACCCGCCTGTCCACACACCTGTCCACACACCTGTCCACACGCCTGTCTACACGCCTGTCCACTCGCCTGTCCACACGCCTGTCCACCCGCCTGTCCACACGCCTGTCCACCCGCCTGTCCACACACCTGTCCACACACCTGTCCACACGCCTGTCCACACACCTGTCCACACGCCTGTCCACACGCCTGTCCACACGCCTGTCCACACACCTGTCCACACACCTGTCCACCCACCTGTCCACACGCCTGTCTACACGCCTGTCCACCCGCCTGTCCACCCACCTGTCCACACACCTGTCCACACACCTGTCTACACACCTGTCCACCCGCCTGTCCACACGCCTGTCTACACGCCTGTCCACTCGCCTGTCCACACACCTGTCCACCCACCTGTCCACACACCTGTCCACACGCCTGTCTACACGCCTGTCCACCCGCCTGTCCACCCACCTGTCCACACACCTGTCCACACACCTGTCTACACACCTGTCCACACACCTGTCCACCCGCCTGTCCACACACCTGTCTACACACCTGTCCACACACCTGTCCACCCGCCTGTCCACACACCTGTCCACCCGCCTGTCCACCCACCTGTCCACCCACCTGTCCACCCACCTGTCCACACACCTGTCCACACACCTGTCCACCCACCTGTCTACACACCTGTCCACACGCCTGTCCACACATCTGTCTACACACCTGTCCACCCGCCTGTCTACACACCTGTCCACACACCTGTCCACACACCTGTCCACCCGCCTGTCTACACACCTGTCCACACACCTGTCTACACACCTGTCCACACACCTGTCCACCCGCCTGTCCACACGCCTGTCCACACGCCTGTCCACCCGCCTGTCCACACACCTGTCCACACACCTGTCCACACACCTGTCCACCCGCCTGTCCACACGCCTGTCTACACGCCTGTCCACTCGCCTGTCCACACGCCTGTCCACCCGCCTGTCCACACGCCTGTCCACCCGCCTGTCCACACACCTGTCCACACACCTGTCCACACGCCTGTCCACACACCTGTCCACACGCCTGTCCACACGCCTGTCCACACACCTGTCCACACACCTGTCCACCCACCTGTCCACACGCCTGTCTACACGCCTGTCCACCCGCCTGTCCACCCACCTGTCCACACACCTGTCCACACACCTGTCTACACACCTGTCCACCCGCCTGTCCACACGCCTGTCTACACGCCTGTCCACTCGCCTGTCCACACACCTGTCCACCCACCTGTCCACACACCTGTCCACACGCCTGTCTACACGCCTGTCCACCCGCCTGTCCACCCACCTGTCCACACACCTGTCCACACACCTGTCTACACGCCTGTCCACCCGCCTGTCCACCCACCTGTCCACACACCTGTCCACACACCTGTCTACACACCTGTCCACCCGCCTGTCCACACGCCTGTCTACACGCCTGTCCACTCGCCTGTCCACACACCTGTCCACCCACCTGTCCACACACCTGTCCACACGCCTGTCTACACGCCTGTCCACCCGCCTGTCCACCCACCTGTCCACACACCTGTCCACACACCTGTCTACACACCTGTCCACACACCTGTCCACCCGCCTGTCCACACACCTGTCCACCCGCCTGTCCACCCACCTGTCCACCCACCTGTCCACACACCTGTCCACACACCTGTCCACCCGCCTGTCCACACACCTGTCCACCCGCCTGTCCACCCACCTGTCCACCCACCTGTCCACACACCTGTCTACACACCTGTCCACAGACCTGTCCACCCGCCTGTCCACACACCTGTCCACCCGCCTGTCCACCCACCTGTCCACACACCTGTCTACACACCTGTCCACACATCTGTCCACACACCTGTCCACCCGCCTGTCCACCCACCTGTCCACACACCTGTCCACACACCTGTCCACCCGCCTGTCCACCCACCTGTCCACACACCTGTCTACACACCTGTCCACACATCTGTCCACACGCCTGTCCACCCGCCTGTCCACACACCTGTCCACACCTGGTCCCCTTCAGCTTCTGCTCGGTCTTTCAGGGCGAGAAGATTCTACGTGTCGCTGAAATGTGCCGCAAGCTGGAGGAGAACATCAGCAGGACATCAACAGGACATCTTGTCCTGTCAGCATCATCAGTCCCACCAGAGGAGCACAGACAGGTGAGCAGCAGGCCTGCACAGGTAGGCCGGGGTCAGCCGGGGTCCGGGGGACTCTCGGGTCAGGGGACTTTAGGTAGGGGGGTCGGGGACTCTGGGGTCGGGGGACTCTAGGTAGGGGGGTCAGGGACTCTCGGGCCGGGGGACTCCTGGGTGGGGGGACCCGAATGTTGAAACCGATGTTGAACAGCTCTGCGTCTGTCTGCAGGTTGGTGAGGTTGAGGATCTGCAGCAGGTGCAGCAGGTGCAGCAGGTGCAGCAGGTGCAGCAGCAGGTGCAGCAGCAGCAGGTGCAGCATCAGCAGCAGGTGCAGCAGGTGCAGCAGCAGGTGCAGCAGGTGCAGCAGCAGCAGGTGCAGCATCAGCAGGTGCAGCAGCAGGTGCAGCAGCAGCAGGTGCAGCAGCAGCAGGTGCAGCATCAGCAGCAGGTGCAGCATCAGCAGGTGCAGCAGCAGGTGCAGCAGCAGGTGCAGCAGCAGCAGGTGCAGCAGGTGCAGCAGCAGGTGCAGCATCAGCAGCAGGTGCAGCATCAGCAGCAGGTGCAGCAGCAGGTGCAGCAGCAGCAGGTGCAGCAGCAGGTGCAGCATCAGCAGCAGGTGCAGCATCAGCAGCAGCAGCAGGTGCAGCATCAGCAGCAGGTGCAGCAGCAGGTGCAGCATCAGCAGCAGGTGCAGCAGGTGCAGCAGCGCCTGAACGCCGCTCTGCTGCACCGTGCAGCTCTGAGGAAACACCGAGAGGATCTGAGCCGAGAGAACGAGCAGCTGGAGCTCCTGCTGAGTCAGCACGCCGACGGCCTGGACCAATACCACAGTCCGCTGACGGCCTCCCGGGCCCCCCGGGCCCCGACCACCTCCGTTCCCCCCCACTCCGACCAACGCCACACCGTCATTGAAGCTGCGCACGCCGTCAAACACTTCTAAGGCCGCAGGGACACACGTCTGGGTCTGAATTAAAGTCTGTAACTGTAACTGTGTGACTGTAAAATAAATGAGAAGTTTACCCTGATCAGCGGTTTTAGTCCATTTTATCCATAAATCAAACAAAAGAGACATTAAGATGCCATCAGTTAAGTTCAGGGATTGAAAACTACTACAGGAACGAGTTTTTTTTTTCCTTATTCGCACATACAGGAACTAGGGACATGGGGCTGCACGGTGGTGTGGTGGTTAGCACCGTCGCCTCACAGCAAGAAGGTTCCAGGTTCAACACCCAGCTGGGGCCTTTCTGTGTGGAGTTTGCATGTTCTCCCCGTGTATGCGTGGGTTCTCTCCGGGTACTCCGGCTTCCTCCCACTGTCCAAAAATCATGCATGTTAGGTTGATTGGCATCTCTAAATTGTCCTAAGGAGTGAGTGTGAGCGTGCATGGTTGTTTGTCTCGTATGTCTCTATGTGGCCCTGCGATGGACTGGTGGCCTGTCCAGGGTGTACCCCGCCTCTCGCCCATTGACTGCTGGGATAGGCTCCAGCCCGCCCGCGACCCGACTGACGGATTCAGCGGTATAGATAATGGATGGATGGATGGATGGATGGAACTAGGGACCAGGGCCCTCGGGAACTAGGGACCACGGCCCTCGGGAACTAGGGCCCTCGGGAACTAGGGACCACGGCCCTCGGGAACTCGGGACCAGGGCCCTCAGTTCCTGGAACCATTTCAGCTCCTTCTCCTCAGCTGGATCTGTTCTGGGTTCTATAGGAACACACCTGACGGAGGTGCTTGGTGGTCGGTAGCTCCGCCCCTTGGTGGTTTGTTGCTCCGCCCCTTGGTGGTCGGTAGCTCCGCCCCTTGGTGGCTGGTAGCTCCGCCCCTTGGTGGTCGGTAGCTCCGCCCCTTGGTGGCTGGTAGCTCCGCCCCTTGGTGGTCGGTAGCTCCGCCTCTTGTCATGTTGTCAGGCTGAAATGTTTCCTCATACGACACGGACACAACCTTGGCGTGTTTAATAAGTTAAAATGAGCCTGCGCTCCATCCTTCGTCTCCTGACTCTCTCTGTGAGCTCTTCCAGCCTCCATGTTAGACGCCTGATGTGATCGTCCATGATTAATATCACCATCATGCAGACCATAAACACGGTGGCCTCCCCGCTCTCCATGTTAGCTTCTTGGTGCTGTTTTCTTCTTCTCTCCTTACTTTTACCGGGTTTTGTTTTGTTCCGTTTTGTTGTTGAATGTGGCGCTAAAGTAACACGTCGCTGTCGCAGACGGCTGCGCCGCATCAGTCCCTATCAGGTCCGACTCATGTGGGAATGCAGACTGAAACAGTTCCGCTGGGGAAGGGCGGTTATCAGAACGGCATTCCAGGAGGAGCGCTCTTAGAACGGCTCTGTCTGAATGCGACTGTGTGTGACGGGCATTGAGCCCATTGTTTCCGTCAGTGAAACAGTAGCTGTTTTCACACTGAGACCCGCTACCTTAGCGGGTCCAAATTGCCACTTCATCCCGCGTCGAGCAATGTGAACGCTTGGCGTGTTGGTGACCCGTGTCGCCTGAAGCCGAGTTCAGGGGGCGTGGCCTAGTGGCAGAGCGTCACACGAAACACATAAAATGCTGGGCGTGTACAATGACGTAGGCGGGACACCGCGCTCTCCCATCTTTCTCTTCAGCCCTTCCAGCAGAGGTCCATCCTTCACCGTCCCAACATGTGGCGGTAAATAACGTCCTCTGTTCGGGGGCTGAGGAGCTCGCGGACCTCCTTGTCTCCCCAGTTGGCCATCTTGAAAAATGTCTCCAACTTGCAGAGTAGAACTTGAAGTCAAACTTGTCCTCACCTGTCGCTGATGTTCTGAATCAGCTGTCCCTTCTGTCTTTTAAACTCCTCACGCCACGCCCACGTCCGACCCGCGTCGATTGCTTTCACACCAAACTCGACTCGGCAAAAAGACTAGGGTCCGACGCGGGTCGAAAGGCGAGTCGAGTTGACGCGGCAGCCCGGGTCGGCAGTGTGAACACAACAGCGGACACGCTAAATTCGCGGATTAAACGCGGGTTATTCGGCAGTGTGAAAGGGGCTAACGCTGATGTAGTGGAACTTTTTAGGCCATTATTATTCCGTTTGACATCTCTTTGTATCTCAGGATGAATTTAAAATTCACCAGCGTTAGTCCGGAGCGGATCGAAAACGCGACATTCATTCATAGTTATTGCATGTTGGTAGTATTTCCTCCCTTTGGTGAAATATTCACTTTGCAAGTTGCCCTGTTGTCGTCTTTTTTAGGGATGTGTAACCAAACTTTCGAGCGTTTGTACCGCTTGGGCGCCATGTTTACTGTTGGCTGCTGGCTGCGCTGGACTCACCACGCAACGTTGCGTGGTGACGTCATTCGCGCCCAGTGGAATCGATACGGGAATCGTTTGCAAAATCGCCAAACGATTCCAAGGAATTGAAACACTGGGAACCGGTTCTCAACAAGAACCGGGTTCGATTCCCATCCCTAGCTCTAGTGATACGACTTTCATTCCATGTTTGCATGACCGTCATCGAGGATACGCTCTCATCCAAAGAGACTTCCAGGTGAGGAACACATCGGGGTTCAGGGCCTCACCTGAGGACCCTCCCAACATGTAGGCTGGGATGCCGGGACTGTACCAGCCATCGTGTGACTAAAGGACGAGGAAATGACAGAAAAATTCTGAATCGAGTACATTTCAGTACTTCGTGTTTCCTTTTCTTCTGTAGAAAGAGGGAGAAAAAAAACCTTTGAAAATGGACTAGAAAAGTTTTATGCTACAGAATCTGAAGAAATCTGAAGCTTGAGTTTCAAAACTTAATCACATTTTAACTTTCTTTCTTTTTTGTTAAAAAGCATGATTTAAATTTTAATTTATACTGTTTTAATGTATCTGTAAAGCACTTTGAATCGCCCTGTAGTTGAATTGTGCTGTACAAAAAAACTTTCCTTGCCTTGCCTCACAGGGGCGCCACCTAGTGGAGAACACAGAAACCGTAACTGACAGCACAACATGCTAAGATGTCTGATTGAAGTGGATTGAAAGACACACCGTAGGTACTGTAAGAATAAAGTTCAGCAGCAGAGCATTGGTACAACATAAAGCCGAAACAGGCAGGATAAAAAAAGAAGACATAACGTTGCATCCATGTCAGCTCAGAGGACAAACACACGTTTCAGCTCCTGAAATAAAATAAAATAAATTAAATTAAACTTGTTGAGTAGGTTCACATTCTGTGTTTGCTGTTTCTTTATTTATTTTTTACAATCTTTGGTTTATTGAAACTTTGACGGTTGGAATTTGCCACGGCTTGGGGTTGGTAGTAAAAGAAGAAAAAAAGGAGCTGTCAGAAGTGGGATTCGAACCCACGCCTCCAGGGGAGACTGCGACCTGAACGCAGCGCCTTAGACCGCTCGGCCATCCTGACGGTGTGATGTCATGACACCAGTACGGTCCTTAACTCCGGCCTGAAGTATTTACTCACATTTAGAAAATGATTCTGACTTTATCAGGTGCAGGTTGCAGGTTTAACTGGTCACACAGGCAGCCTGCATGGATGGAAATATATTCAACATCAGGCAAACATGGTGTTTCAGGTCATTTTTCAGCATTTATTTAAATAAAATACTTCAAATCTGAAGTTGACAATGCATCCATATTTATCCACATACCCCATATTTCTTATTGGTTCAGTCTGCTCAGTTAAATTTATTTTTACCTTTATTGTTAAATGTACAAATCTGTTTTATTTTATTTAGTTTACTGATGTTCATTATTATTACTATTATTATTATTTACCCTACTCTTCATACTGTAGATTTGTATATAGCTGATGTTTATTCTCTATTTCTATTCTATTTATTCTATTTGCTTGTTAAATGTACGCTGCTGCTGCAACAACAATATCCCAAATTGGGATGAATAAAGTACTTATCTATCTATCCTTGTTCATATTTCACCTGAAATCAAATCAAATCAAATTTATTTATATAGCACATTTCATGTACAAACAGTTCAAAGTGCTTTACATAAGATAAAAGCATTGCAGCAGGGAGTGCAAGAAGCATTAAAATACATAAAAGAATATAAAGAGAAACAAATAAAATGATTTAAATGAATGTAAAAACAAAATACAAAAATCTTTCCCTTCCAAACATCAAAACCAATCAGATAAACTAAATCACTGATGTTTACAGAAAAACAACTAAAATTACCCTCCTATGACTGAGCCTCTGATCAGTCTTTGAGGGCACTTTTTATTATTATTATTATTATTATTATTATTATTATTATAAGAATATAAGATAAGCATTACTTGTCATTGGGGGCATATAATCCTAAAGCTACAGCCATGTTCTTAGTAATACACACAAAATAAGTATTAATCAACACAAATGATCAGAAATCGCGATCGGATTTCTGATCGTCGGGTGCGTCAGAGCTCTGTCCGGCAGGTCGTAGGTTCGAGTCCAGCTCACTGCGGGAGAACGCGACTAACTTAAAACTCAGAATCTTCCATAAAACACAGAGATGCCGCCTGGATGCCGCTGCAGGGAAAAATGTCTCTGATGTTTCATTATTCTGTATTTTCTGGGTGATACTTTGACTTTTAATGGCGGCACAGACCGATCACGTCTGCCTGTTACTGGGAACAATTCTAAAATGGCGCCGATATTAACCTTCCACTAACGGTCAGTTGTTGTCAGAACCTTTGGCGGAAGTCCTGCTTTGGCTCTACATTGTTAGAACTAAGTCGACCTCGGAGGATCTCTTCCTCTCCCCCCTTTTTTAGCTCCTTTCTCAGAGCATTTTTTCACCCCGACGTGATTTAACGTTGATGAGTCCGGATGATGTTTACGTTGACGCCGACACGTCACGTCAACTGAAGAGGCGACAGACTCACCGAGTTGTCAGCTGACAGGCTGATTGGCTCAGAGCGGATCGAGGAGCGATCCTATTGGCTGGGATGGAAGGGCGGGAAGAGCGGGCAGTGTTAACATGGTAAAGAGTAAAAATAGAGCTGCCTGCTCAGAGACTTAACCTGGAGGATGACTGTTTCCTACTAAATTCAACAACACACAGCTCACTCAGTTTAATTCATTTTTAATTATTTCTTCACAATGAAGTTATAAAAAGAGCTAAAATATCAAAACACACCTTAGGTAATGTTTCACAGGCATTTTTTCCCCCCAATAACAACACCTTCTGGATGCTTGCTAAGCATAAACAGCTAGCATGAATTGTGACTTCCACTGGCTATGCTAATGTTTTGTGTCCAACGCCAGGCCAAATCTTTTTGATGTGCAGGAATTTGCTACTTTTATTGTTACTGTTATTTTATTGCTAATTTTATCTCCAATTTTATTTTCATCTGTGATGAAGTCCTTCTTATTGCTTTTATTGATGACTCTCTTGTGATGCAGTTGCTGTTGTGAAGCACTTTGGTCAGCTGAGGTTGTTTTAATGTGCTACATAAATACATTTTGAATTGAATTGAATCAAAACCAAAGACCAAAGTACATGAGCTCGGCCTAACTTGGTTATGTCATGTTGGTCAGATGTGACTCAGATGTTAGAAGCTGGCTTTGACAGCTTAGGGAGGGCAAGAGATGGAGTAACGGCCTAAAAAAGGTAGTTTATGTGTTTATTAATGTCTCATGAGCACTCAGGTATGGATAAAAGCTAATTTAGTGAGTGACTAAACATGAAAGTAGTTCATGGTTAGCATGTAGCGTGGCAGCTAGCAGGAAATAACTGCTGATTGTAAAATGAGGACCAAAATTATTCCTCAAAAGGTACAGAAGGTCATTTAACTGCAGTTATAATCATTGTATTGGCTGCTGTGTGAGGTGCAGTCCTCATCCTAAACTGTAGAGGTCGCTACTGTAAAAGGACATCAGTCCACCGAAGGAAAAGCTCCAGAGGAAGTCGTACAGGGAGTCCAACATATATAACTTAACTACAGGCTTAACTTCTAAATGTGTTTGTTTGTTTTTACATTAACAATAAATGATGTTGGTGGAAACAAACCAGCTCCCTGTAGCTCTGCTTATTCAGACAGGTGGAGCTTTAAACTGGTTACAGGAAACATCCAGGAGTTTTATGGCGTGTTCCCACTCTGCAGTCCGGTACGGGTCGGTTCAGTCCGGTTCACTTATTTCAGTGTTTCCCACCAAAGCGTATCGGTCCCATGGAACCCGTTACCATGGATCCCGTTACCATGGATCCCGGTCCCATGGATCCCGTTACCATGGAACCCGTTACCATGGATCCCGTTACCATGGATCCCGTTACCATGGATCCCGTTACCATGGAACCCGGTCCCATGGAACCCGGTCCCATGGAACCCGTTACCATGGAACCCGTTCCCATGTCTGTAACCCAAAAGCTGACCCCAAAGAGACTCGACCCGTACCGTTCTGAAGAGTAGAAACGAGGTTTAAGTCATGAAGAATCATGGCAGCCTCAGTAAGTGTTTCAGTACGGCCGCTGTTTGTTCTCAGGACTTGGAGAGTTCAGACTCGGTTCTGATTGGTTCTGGTTTTAGGAACCGGGGAATGTGTCGTGTCAGTGATGATCCTCACAAAGACTGGCATACGTGTGTGTGTGTGTGTGTGTGTGTGTGTGTGTGTCAGCTGCCACATGCCGGCACGTCTCAGCTTTGTTCTATTCCCGTCTCTTCCTCGGTCACAGTCTTAATAAAGCAGGTGAGCGCACAGACGCACAGGCGCAGGAATGCTGCTGGAACTTTCCGGCTGTGGGAGTGGTTCTGGTTCTGGTGTCGGCGTATAAAAGCAGCAGGCAGACAGAGGCTGGGTCAGACCTCCCAAACCAAAGCAAAGCAAACAGGATGTTGTGTCCCAGCGCCTTCCAGCCGGCCCACCTCCCCCTCCGGCCTTTCCTGGACCTGCACTGGCCGGTGCGCAGCCTGTGGCCCGAGGCCCGGCCGCTCTTCTACCGCATGGAGCAGGAGATGCTGCAGCACATGCAGGAGATGCGGCAGAACATGGAGTACATGGAGCGGCTGCACCACCAGATCTTCCAGGAGATCGACCCCACGTCCCTCTCCGCGGGGGGCTTCCGGCCCATCGCCTTCCAGGAGCTGGGGCAGGACGGGGGCGGCTTCGCCCTCAGCCTGGACACCCAGGAGTTCTCCCCGGAGGAGCTGTCCGTCAAACAGGTGGGCCGGAAGCTGCGGGTGAGCGGCCGGACGGAGAGGAAGCAGGAGGACGGGGCGGGCTGCTGCTCCTACAGCAGCCAGGAGTTCAGGCAGGAGTTCCAGCTGCCCGAGGGCGTCAGCGCCGACACCGTCACCTGCTCGCTGCTGGGGGGCCGGCTGCAGATCCAGGCCCCCCGGGAGAGGGCGCTGCCCGACGGGAAGGAGCGGATCGTCCCCATCAGCGTGGCCTCCGCCCCGGCCCTAACCTCCACCTCCACCTCCAGCTCCTCCACCAGCGGGGCGTCGGAGCAGAGCACCACCACAGAGAGCCTCCCTGCTGAGAAAAACTGAGCCGAGTGGTGCATCGCAGCTACTAACACATCTTTGCTGTGCTTTTATTGTGAAGGGAACAGGACTGAACTGTTAGAGATAAACTGAATGTTTAGTGTCTTATTCAACAGGTTAAATCTTCCCTTCAGTTCTAATAAAAAACACACGATGAGACGTCTCATGTTCGGCCATCTTTGTTTCATCCGTGTTGCTCGATCTGACGGGCAGAAACCACAAATCTGATGTTTTCTTTAATGAATGAATGACATTTAAGGATTGAACTGTTAGAGATTAACTGAATGTTTAGTGTCTTATGTTTTATAACTTATACTTCGAGCTGTTACTCATGTGCAGCACTTTGTTTCAGCCACAGCTGTTTTAAAGGGCTTTATAAATAAAGTTGAGTTATTCAGCAGATTAAGACAATCTTCCCTTCAGTTCTAATAAAAAACACACGACGAGACGTCTCATGTTCGGCCATCTTTGTTTCATCCGTGTTGCTCGATCTGACGGGCAGAAACTACAAATCTGATGTTTTTCATCTTTACTTTAGCAGAATATTTTATTTTTTACTCTCGTTTGTCTGAAATAATCCAGAAAAAAACATCAAACTGTCAAACAAAGCTGGTCTATTTTACAATGTTCCATTTATCTTAAAAACTGTTGTTTTCATGACAAAAGTGACTTATGGTTTCATTTCTTTTACATATAATAACTATTTTATTGCTCTGCAGTGTTTGTTTTGTCATGAATTATCTTTGTCTAGCGTAACAATTTGAATAAATATAATAAAACATTAAATTACATCATTCTAATGTCTTCATTACATTATAAAATCAGAATCATTCTGTTTGAACGTGTTTGTTTACAGGATTTACGGGGACCCTTTGCGTTTGTTTACAGGACTTACGGGGACCTTTGCGTTTGTTTACAGGACTTACGGGGACCCTTTGCGTTTGTTTACACGACTTACGGGGACCCTTTGCGTTTGTTTACACGACTTACGGGGACCCTTTGCGTTTGTTTACACGACTTACGGGGACCCTTTGCGTTTGTTTACACGACTTACGGGGACCCTTTGCGTTTGTTTACACGACTTACGGGGACCCTTTGCGTTTGTTTACAGGACTTACGGGGAGACTTTGCGTTTGTTTACAGGACTTACGGGGAGACTTTGCGTTTGTTTACACGACTTACGGGGAGACTGTGTTTGTTTACACGACTTACGGGGACCTTTGCGTTTGTTTACACGACTTACGGGGACCCTTTGCGTTTGTTCACAGGACTTACGGGGACCTTTGCGTTTGTTTACAGGATTTACGGGGACCCTTTGCGTTTGTTTACACGACTTACGGGGACCCTTTGCGTTTGTTTACACGACTTACGGGGACACTTTGCGTTTGTTTACATGACTTACGGGGACACTTTGCGTTTGTTTACAGGACTTACGGGGACCCTTTGCGTTTGTTTACAGGACTTACGGGGACCTTTTGCGTTTGTTTACAGGACTTACGGGGACCCTTTGCGTTTGTTTACAGGATTTACGGGGACCCTTTGCGTTTGTTTACAGGACTTACGGGGACCCTTTGTGTTTGTTTACAGGACTTACGGGGACCCTTTGCGTTTGTTTACAGGACTTACGGGGACCCTTTGCGTTTGTTTACACGACTTACGGGGACACTTTGCGTTTGTTTACAGGACTTACGGGGACCCTTTGCGTTTGTTTACAGGACTTACGGGGACCTTTTGCGTTTGTTTACAGGACTTACGGGGACCCTTTGCGTTTGTTTACAGGACTTACGGGGACCCTTTGTGTTTGTTTACAGGACTTACTTTTTGCAAAAAAAAACATGCTAACTGAGGCCTGCAGAGTCTGAGATGTAGCTCTTGGGTTTCTGACCTTGGGGTGACCTTGCTGGAGACGTCCACTCCTGAATGTTTTCCACTTGTGAATAATCTTTCACTCTGTAGAACGATGGACTCCAGATAGTTTGGAAATGGCCCTTTAACCCTTCCCAGGTTGATGCTTCTCTGAGATCGTTGCTGATGTCTTTCCTCCTTGGCATTGTGTTAACTCACAGCTGAATAAATTGACAGAACTTCTGCTTACTTTTTTAACTCTCTGCTTCTGTGTTTTGCTGTTTTGAGGACGGATTTATCTCCTTTTAACACCTGGAACAGATTATTTTCATCACTTTGTACAAATACATAACATTTTAGAAATGAAAGACTTTCTTTTTCACATTTTATTTTCAGTAATTACCAATCAAAAGTGAAAACATAAGTAAAACCAGAGCTGATTTTAAAAAGAAAATAATACAGTAGCTCTCATAAAACGAGGTAAAGGGAGTTCCATCGTGCCGATAATTAACTGGTGGTTCTCTGGGAGAAGTCCGTTGTTCTCTGTGACTTTATTTCTATATCCAGAGTCGTCTCTGCTACAGTAAACTAAACTATTAGAAGTGGAATTAAAAGTCAGGCTGTCATGAGTTCATGCTCGTAATGATGGTTTAAATGATATGAAGGCAGCTCGTCTGCCGGCTTGTTGGAAGACCCCTGCGGTTCTGTATTTACATGCCCAGCTGCCCACATCTGGACTCCAGCTCCCACACTTCACACACAAACATGAGGCCGTTGCCCTCAGGAAACACCATGGAGTGGCTCTAAAACGTCCAACTGTTCCTTTAAATTTGCTGAATGAGAAAATGAAAAATCGCACAAAGTGAAATCTCTAGAATTTCATCCTGACAGATCAAACACAGGGATGAAGTCCTCAGAAGCAACACTGCCCCACAGAGGCCGACAGCAGTAACTGCAGGCTGAGACGCTTGGGTCTGGAAACAAAGGCTGTGTTCGAAACCGCCTACTTCTCCTACAACTCCCACTAACTTTTTTTAAGTTCCCGGATCCATACTAGATTCTCCTAAATGTTGGGTATGCATCATGAGGTTACTACTCATACTCAAACTACCCAAGATGCAACGTAACGTGACGTCGCCGATCGTCATTTCCTGTCAAAACGGCAGTTTCAAGCTAGCTACAACAAGGGTAGGTTCACTTCCTGTTTTCAAAACAAAAGCACCAATTGTATGGTAATGGCTTTCCCTATGATAAAAGGCAACGGGTATTTTATTTTGTGAAAATAACAGGAAGTGCGTTAGCTCACTGCGGCTAGCTTTAGCAGCGCCGAATTCGTGGGAACAAAATTGTAAACAGCCGGTATTTTGTCAGGTTTTCAACACGTTGGGGATCTAAACGACTACTTTCTCTCCTGAAAATGTTTCAAATGTTGCTAAAGTTTACAGAGTTTAGAGCTTAAGAGAAATCAGCTTCAGGCCGGCTGATTTCGGCTCGGGCAGGAACGAAATGCATTGTGGGTAAACGCTCTGCATACTGTCTGATCGATGAGTATGCAGTATGTAGTATGTAGCATGTAGCATTTAGTATGTAGCATGTAGTATGTAGCATGTAGCAGGCGGTTTCGAACACAGCCAAACACTTTAGTTCAGAAGAAACAGGAAATAATTCATCGGCAGCATCGACTTCACACCAAACTTTATCCTGATAAACTTCAGCTGGAGAATCAACATCTACAAAGTAAAACAAACGTTGGATGAACCTGCTGGAAAATGACCAAACAGTCGTTCTTAGTGAAGTCGGAGATGCTCGTCGGTTCCAGCGTGTTAGCGTTAGCATCTTAATGCTGACGTGCTCTCCGACCTTTGGAGGGCAGAACGGCTTCGTTACAGAAACACATTAAAGTTGCTGCAGGAGTCACACAAACATGTGAAGGTTTAACAGTAAAGTAGCCACACTGAATGCTGATAATCCACCCGTCAACATTTAGACACCTTCACTTTTCTGCTGGATGACCTTTTAAACTGGTGTTTATGTGCTGATTGTCTTCTTTTTTTTCTGCCAACTCTGCAAAGTTTCCTGTACAAGAGAAGCTGCTAAACATGGATGAGACGGATCGTCTCACCGGCGGGGAAGCAGAGGTTCTCCGACCTCGGGCCGCGTCGTGAAACTGGAACATCTTTAACGGGCTTCTTGTTTGAAAAATAAAATAAAATCAGAGGAAACAGAATCACATCAACAACTCGCAGCTGCTTTTATTCCACTTTCCCGACAAGTCAAACCTGGTGTTTCTGTGCGTCTTCAGAGCCGAGACTGAACCCAGATCAGAGCCCCTGAACTCAGGATAATTAGGATTATAATGACTTTATTATTATTTACGGGCCTTGAGATGACATTTGTTCGCTATATAAATAAAAATGAATTGAACTTAAAGGAGGAAAAGTGATCAACAGTTTTGCAGCTTTCTGAAGCTCTTTTTCTGCTTCTTCAGTCCTTTTTCTGAGGAATTTATTTATGTTTAATCTATAATCTGTTTAATTATGTTTAATTAATTTAATTTTGTTTAATGTTTCAGCTGCAGCTGTTTTTATATAAAACACAAAGAAATGATTCATCTACATTGGAGCAGCCCCTAGTGGCCGTCTGTGGAAATACACTTTAAGTCACTTTTTCACCTCTGAAGCTTTCCGTCTGCTCTGATTGGTCGGCTCCAGGGGCCTGATCAGGCTCCGCCCATCAGCTTTCCTTAAAGTCCCCATGAAATAAATAAGTTTTTTAAATTTACTGTATTCTAGAGATTTTAAATAAATAAACATCGATGAGTCATTCTGCACCTGGGGGGGTGTTAACTTTGTTGACTGGGTGGTGGGTGGAGCATGTTCAGGCCGCCGGATCCGACCAATCAGAGCAGAGAGGGCTTCTCTGGAGGCTTTTATTTTAACAGGAATGTTTTTCCTGTGTTTAAGGAGAAATAACAGCTGTTTCCTGGGGGTGTTTTATCAGATTCAGAGTTAGATCCTGATGTTTGGGGGGGGGGGGGGTGGGTGGTGTAAAGAAAAGTAGATGATAAACAAACATTTAAGCAGCAGATTTTAGGGGAAAATGTTTCTGCATCTCTACTCATGTTTCAGTAAATCACTGCAGATTCTTCATGTTTCCATGGAAACGTGCAAAGAAACGAGGCCGAGCAGAACCTTCTGTGGTGGAAAAAGATGAAAAACTCTCAATTATCAGAAATTAAAGGTAGGGTAGGAGATCCTGGATTTTGAGTCCAGCGAAGCTGCATTTTGAAAATACACCGGTAAAAAGTCCCAACCCTTTTCTTCACTTTCCCCCCGAAGGCACGCCTCTAGAGTACATGAACGTGCACGAGCACGAAGGTGCACGAGCGCTGTTCTGACAGCAAGCATCGATCGTTGCCGTATTTAGTATTTAGTATATGCTAACTATACGTTTAATAATGCTAGGTGCTAGCCAAGCTGGCTCTAGTTTAGCTTCCTGCCAAGCTTCTGGACGCGTAATTCGTTCACGGAGCAGGGTACGCACACAGGGGGGAGGAGGGGGAGGAAGGAGCAGATTGCAGTTTGATAGACGCATCAGAATCCAATCATCGTTAACGGTCCGTTCAGTATGATTGGATTCTGCTTTTCCTAGATTGTACGTTCTAGAGGCCACTAAAACTTTTCATATTTGTGTCAAAACTTTTAATTAATTGGTTGCAATGGGGGTGTGAAGAGTATTTCAAGCAATATGTAAAAAAATGCTCCAGAAAAAGATCCCCTACCCCGACTTTAATAAAGTTTAAAAAGATGAAAAACTCTGAATTATCAGAAATGAATAAAGTTTAAAAACTGAATTATCAGAAATTAATAAAGTTTAGAAAGATGAAAAACGACAGTTTAGTGTGAAATGAAAAATTTTATAAAGGCTTAAAGTTTAAGTGATAAAAAGCATCTTATTGGATTAAAACTTCCAGTAGGTTTAAATATTACTGGAAATAAATGAACTGTTTTAAACATTTTAAATAAAATGGCCGAACAAAGTGTTCATGTCGATATTTAAGGGTCTAAATGTTTCGTCCTCAGTCTGGATTCAGTCTGGACACAAGTCACATGACCACCGGAGTGTGATGTCAGAGCTGACGCGCACACACACACACACACACACACACACACACACACACACACACACACACACACACACACTTTACAGATGGTGTATGAACAGGAATGTGTGAACAACAACAGCATCAGTGAGTTCCTGCCCTCAGTGCAGACTGACAGGACGCCGCCGCGGAAACCAAACGCATCGCCACACCCAGGTCACATGACTCTGACACGTTAGTGTCGTACAGTTTTAAGGAGAAGATTTAAATTTCTGTTGTAGCTCAGGAGGAGAAGAAGAAGGAGGAGGAGGAGGAGAAGAAGGAGGAGGAGAAGGAGGAGAAGAAGAAGAAGGAGGAGGAGAAGAAGAAGGAGGAGGAGGAGGAGAAGAAGGAGGAGGAGAAGCAGAAGAAGAAGAAGGAGGAGGAGAAGGAGGAGAAGGAGGAGGAGAAGAAGAAGGAGGAGGAGAAGGAGGAGGAGAAGAAGAAGAAGAAGAAGGAGGAGGAGAAGAAGAAGGAGGAGGAGGAGAAGAAGAAGGAGGAGGAGAAGCAGAAGATGAAGATTTAAATTTCTGTTGTAGCACAGGAGGAGAAGAAGAAGAAGGAGGAGGAGGAGAAGAAGAAGGAGGAGGAGGAGGAGAAGAAGGAGGAGGAGAAGAAGAAGGAGGAGGAGAAGAAGAAGGAGGAGGAGAAGAAGAAGGAGGAGGACTTTAAATTTGGAGGTTCTGGGTCCAGAGCCGTGACCCAGGAGCAGCCCCTAGTGGCCGTCTGTGGAATTCCACTTTAAGTCACTTTTCCACCTCTGCAGGTTTCCGTCTGCTCTGATTGGTCGGCTCCAGGGGCCTGATTAGGCCCCGCCCATCAGTCCCCATGAAATAAATTAGATTTTCAAATTATTCTCTTTTCTATTCTTCGCTGTATTCTGGAGATTTTCTAGAGATTTGAAATAAATAAATAAACATGGATGAGTCATTCTGTGTTAAGTGGGCGGAGCCTAGTTAAAGCCCGGAGCGCGTGGCGATGCGTTCGGGTGTCAGAGTGGCGGCGCGTACCTGTCGCCTCTCAGGTTAACGTGGGAGGTCACATCATCACTGTCGTGGTCAATCAGCTCGTCCAATGAGAGGAGGCGTTGTTCCTGAGAGCCTTGCTGATTGGTGGAGAGGAGGCGGCGAGCGCTGAGCTGATGGCGGGTCGGGGGGCGGGGTCAGGTTAGAAAACAGAGGACAGCCATCCTTTGCACACCTGTCAGTTTTCTTCTATCAGGTTCAGGTCCAGTTCCGTGCAGTCCCGCTCGAACACGAGCTGCTGCGCCGCCTCGCGCTCCTCGCCGTCTTCCTCCTCGTCCTCGCGGCACTCCTCGTCGCTCTCGCTGAGCGGTCCGATGCTGGTCCTGCCCAGGCACTCGGCCGGCGAGCAGGACCCCCGGAAGTCCCCCATGAAGACGTCCATGCAGACGTCCCCGCCGCCGCCCGGCCGGCCGCCGCGCTCCAGCGCCTGCGGGTCGATGCTGCGCGTCTGCGGGAGACAACAAGGCGTGAGACAACAAACCCAGCGGGTCACATGACCTGAATGATCTGATGGAGCGTACCTGCGTCATCTTGGTGAAGTCCAGCACGGGGCGGGCGCACGGCCGCTCGGGGTCGCGGCGCCGCTTCAGCCCCGGCTTCAGCAGCAGCAGGTCGCACGGCTGCGAGTGGCAGCGCGGCAGCGGCGGCGGCAGGCTGCGACGGACAGAGGACGGCGTGCTGCAGGCCGAGGAGGGCGAGGCGGGCACCGGGCCCCCCGCGGGCGCTCTGCCCGAGCAGGCGCGGCCCGGCGGGGGCGGCGCCGCTGGCGCCGGAGGCGGAGGAAGGAAGGTGGAGGCCGCCGAGTCTCTGATGAGCACGGGCGAGAGCGAGAAGCGCCGCTGCGGTGGGGGCGGGTGCAGCGGGGAGGGCGAGGAGGAGCAGGAGGACGGCGAGGGGAAGAAGCAGCAGCAGGCTCCGCCCCCCGCCGCCGCCTCGCTGGGGTCCCAGGGGAAGCTCCAGGGCAGCGGCGAGTCGGGCGACAGCGCCAGGCTGAAGAAGGTGGGGCTGGACGAGGAGTGCAGCGAGGAGTTCAGCGAGGAGCTGGGCGCCCGCAGGGGGCAGACTCCGCCCCCCGCCATCCCCATGCCGCCGCCGGCCGCCGCCCCCCCGCCTGCCGCCCCCCCGGCTCCGCCGTGGCACTGCTGGCGACTGACGGGAGTCCAGACCCGCGAGGCGCTGGGCCGCCACGTGTAGCGGCAGCGGGACAGGTCCTCGGGCACCGACAGCGAGCGGCAGTGCCGTTTGGGGGGCGGGGGGGGAGGGGGCGGGGGCCCGGGGGGGGGCGCCGCCGCTCCGGGGGGCGACAGCTCAGACGCCGAGGTGCTGGGCGCCAGGGGGCGGTGCTGCTGGGGCTGCGAGGGGCCCCCGTCCAGGGGGCCGCCCTCCTGCAGGCGAGCATCTGGGGGCACCAGGGGCACGGGGCCGGGGGGGAAACTAGAGCTCAGCAACGCCCCCTGCAGGCCGGACTTAGAGGGAGGACAGAGCTGCCAGTAGCTGCTCTCTGAGGGGGGAGAGAGGTACAAAGGTCAGAGGTCATGTGACCACACAGAGTTACAAAGGTCAAAGGTCATGTGACCACACATAGTTACAAGGGTCAAAGGTCATGTGACCACACAGAGTTACAAGGGTCAGAGGTCATGTGACCACACATAGTTACAAAGGTCAGAGGTCATGTGACCACACAGAGTTACAAGGGTCAAAGGTCATGTGACCACACTTAAAATGATTTTCATTTCTAAAGTACGTCACTCCTTAAGTTGACCCCGCCTCCTCTGTTAAGCCCCGCCCACACTTCAGAGCAGGGAAATGGAAGCATTCTGAGAAACAATTCCTCCTGGTTTATTTACTGATTTATTTTCTCCTTTAGCAGCAGCTAACGCTAACAGCTTAGCTAATGAAGGTGACAGTGTTGTATAGTAACGGAGTAAAAATGCTTCACGGCTGTACTTAAGTATATTTTGGAATACTTTGTACTTTCCTCAAGTTTAAATTTTTTTGACAACTTTCACTTTTACTTCACTCTTTTTCCTGAACTTAATTGCATACTTTTACTCCGATACATTTTCATTGTTTGGTTTAGTTACTCGTTACAAAAAAAAAAAGAGAGAGAGAAAAAAACGCAACAGTGTTTTGACCCCACCTACTGACTGACTGCAAAGAAGTCAGGACATGCCTGGGCTTGTTCATCACCGCCAATAGGGTACACCTGTTTGGCTTCTCCCATTAAGCAAAAAGCCAGCTCGCAATCAGCAGCCACATGGAAGAGGAGACGGGGACAACAACAGCGACTGCAACTACATCTGACTCGGCTACAGGGGAACCACCAGCTGGTGATGAGAACCCGTGGCAGAAACTCCCCGTCCAACTTAAACACATCGAGGTAACTTCTTATGAAATGGTTATAATCCTCCTGTTTCAGTAACCATAGCATGGTCATTAGGCACTATTGTGAAATCTTGAGCATAACGTTACCTGTACAAATGAACTTTTTGTTTTGCATCGTTTCGGTTCCACACGTGGTGTATTTAGCGTAGGCCAAGTGTTGGCTGTAGCAGGCTACCTAGCCTCTTCGGTCCAAGGGCAGACGAATGCGAAAGCGATAGCTATTTAGACTAAATTTAATGAATATACGAAAGGCATGCAAGTTCAAAACCACAAACCATTAACATGTGCTACTCTTTAAAACTGAAACAAACTTTGTGTGTGCGTCTGGTGTCTTAACAAAGCCGAGGTTAGCTGACCTTGAAGTCTTTTCGAATTGCTATAATGGCTACGTTTACATGATGGCTTTGATTCTGAATGAATAATTCCCGAATTGGGAAGTGTTTACATTGTACTAGATTATTTTGCATTTCTGTAGCAACCTAAGGAAATTAGTATTTGTAAATGATGTGTGGGTGAATCAATTTGTCCAGTTTTGACTTTTTTTTTTTTGTCTGTTTCAGAGAAAGCATCCGCACCATGTTCAGAAATACATTGAATTGACCACAGCAAAGCGAAAAAGGGCCAGTGGACCACCACCGACCCCCGGCAGCAAGCAGGCCACATTGACGCTCACATTGGCCATGACTCCTCAGAAGAGTGTTGAGAAAGCCATCGTCAAATATGTTACTGGTCTAAATTTTGCCTGCACTTGAAGTGTACATTTTTTAAGTGTATAGCACTGACCTTACTTGAAGAAGAAAAACTGAAGGCTTACAAAAAGTTTGTATTTTCTGTCTAAATTTTGCCTGCACTTGGTTGTTTGTACATTTTAAGTGTATTTGACCTTCAAAGTTTACCAAAATATAAATGTCATTCACACTGCATTTGCCTTGTTTACTTTTTACTTATACTTTTCATTACATTACTTAAGTACATCTATTTTTACAATACTTCTCATACTGAAGTACAAGATGTTTCGGATACATTAAGACTTTAATTCAAGTCACATTTCAGTCAGTGACTTGGACTTTTACCAAAATCATATTTTGGAGGGGTACCTATACTTCTACTTGAGTGTGAGATTTCTGTACTTTATACAACACTGGACGTACACCAGCTTCTAAGGAGTTATTTTCACCTTCAACAACAGCTAACGCTAACAGCTTAGCTAATGAAGGTGACATACACCAGCTTCTAAGGAGTTATTGCTGTGCCATTAGCAGTAACTAAAGCTAACAGCTTAGCTAATGAGGGTGACGTACACCAGCTTCTAAAGAGTTATTGCTGTTATTTTCTCCTTTAGCAGCAGCTAACGCTAACAGCTTAGCTAATGAAGGTGACATTCACCAGCTTCTAAGGAGTTATTGCTGTGCCTTTAGAAGCAGCTAACGCTAACAGCTTAGCTAATGAAGGTGACATTCACCAGCTTCTAAGGAGTTATTGCTGTGCCTTTAGAAGCAGCTAACGCTAACAGCTTAGCTAATGAAGGTGATGTACACCAGCTTCTAAGGAGTTATTTTCTCCTTTAGCAGCAGCTAACGCTAACAGCTTAGCTAATGAAGGTGACGTACACCAGCTTCTAAGGAGTTATTGCTGTTCCTTTAGCAGTAACTAAAGCTAACAGCTTAGCTAATGAAGGTGATGTACACCAGCTTCTAAGGAGTTATTGCTGTTCCTTTAGCAGCAGCTAACAGCTTAGCTAATGAAGGTGACGTACACCAGCTTTTAAGGAGTTATTGCTGTGCCTTTAGAAGCAGCTAACGCTAACAGCTTAGCTAATGAAGGTGATGTACACCAGCTTCTAAGGAGTTATTTTCTCCTTTAGCAGCAGCTAACGCTAACAGCTTAGCTAATGAAGGTGACATACACCAGCTTCTAAGGAGTTATTGCTGTGCCTTTAGCAGCAGCCAACGCTAACAGCTTAGCTAATGAAGGTGACGTACACCAGCTTCTAAGGAGTTATTGCTGTTCCTTTAGCAGTAACTAAAGCTAACAGCTTAGCTAATGAAGGTGATGTACACCAGCTTCTAAGGAGTTATTGCTGTTCCTTTAGCAGCAGCTAACAGCTTAGCTAATGAAGGTGACGTACACCAGCTTTTAAGGAGTTATTGCTGTTGCTTTAGCAGCAGCTAACGCTAATAGCTTAGCTAATGAAGGTGACGTACACCAGCTTCTAAGGAGTTATTGCTGTTCCTTTAGCAGCAGCTAACGCTAACAGCTTAGCTAATGAAGGTGACGTACACCAGCTTCTAAGGAGTTATTGCTGTTCCTTTAGCAGCAGCTAACGCTAACAGCTTAGCTAATGAAGGTGACGTACACCAGCTTCTAAGGAGTTATTGCTGTTCCTTTAGAAGCAGCTAAGAGCTTAGCTAATGAAGGTGACGTACACCAGCTTCTAAGGAGTTATTGCTGTGCCTTTAGCAGTAACTAAAGCTAACAGCTTAGCTAATGAAGGTGATGTACACCAGCTTCTAAGGAGTTATTGCTGTGCCTTTAGCAGTAACTAAAGCTAACAGCTTAGCTAATGAAGGTGATGTACACCAGCTTCTAAGGAGTTATTGCTGTTCCTTTAGCAGCAGCTAACGCTAACAGCTTAGCTAATGAAGGTGACGTACACCAGCTTCTAAGGAGTTATTGCTGTTGCTTTAGCAGCAGCTAACGCTAACAGCTTAGCTAATGAAGGTGACGTACACCAGCTTCTAAGGAGTTATTGCTGTTCCTTTAGCAGCAGCTAACGCTAACAGCTTAGGTAATGAAGGTGACGTACACCAGCTTCTAAGGAGTTATTGCTGTTACTTTCTGAAAGATGAACATTATTGTTCCCACATTACTTTGTTAGCTGAATGGTTCCGTTCTGTAACTCATCAACCTGCAGCTGTGTGGATAAGGTCGGTTTCCAACACAACACCGGTCCTCTCCTCACTCTCGGTGTGCTAACGTTACATTATCGGCATGTTTCTGATAAAGATGGAGGTCTCCCAGTATGACTGTTTAATGAGGTTAATATATACAAAGTGTTTAAACGCAGTAATTAACTGTACACATGCATTACTACGAGTTAGGCTGTGTACATCTCCGGCTTGGTCCATCAATGTTGATGAGAAAGCATTGTTTGCTAGCGTCTGCTGCTAGCTTACAGCTAAGCTAACCCTTCACCAACATCCTGTTTGAGACTCCAGTTTAAAATGATATAATTTCAGTTCTGTCAGAGTCACCTTCTTTGATTTATTTTCTGCTGATCTTACCAAAAGGGCACAAAATGTCACCTTTAAATGTAGAGCATGAAAACAGAAAATCTTCCCAAACCCTGAAGACGTACTCACCAGGCATCAAGCCATCTGGGGGCCAGAACTCTGCCAGGGTTTTTGGGTCCAGCAGGGACTGAAAGACAAACAAACGGGTTCCTGAAGCTTCAGAACCACATGCAGAAGGAACATTTAGTTATTTCTGTCTCTTCAGTACAAGATGGAGTGCAGCCCGAAAGGTTCGGTTGACCCGTGTAAAAAAGCTGAAGTAGCACTGAGGAATGTAGAGCCTTCAGTTATCAGGCCCCTCTCTGAGGAACCAGCTGCCAGTTTATGGAGGCAGAGCCTTCAGTTATCAGGCCCCTCTCTGAGGAACCAGCTGCCAGTTTGGGAGGCAGAGCCTTCAGTTATCAGGCCCCTCTCTGTGGAACCAGCTGCCAGTTTGGGAGGCAGAGCCTTCAGTTATCAGGCCCCTCTCTGTGGAACCAGCTGCCAGTTTGGGAGGCAGAGCCTTCAGTTATCAGGCCCCTCTCTGTGGAACCAGCTGCCAGTTTGGGAGGCAGAGCCTTCAGTTATCAGGCCCCTCTCTGTGGAACCAGCTGCCAGTTTGGGAGGCAGAGCCTTCAGTTATCAGGCCCCTCTCTGTGGAACCAGCTGCCAGTTTGCGAGGCAGAGCCTTCAGTTATCAGGCCCCTCTCTGTGGAACCAGCTGCCAGTTTGGGAGGCAGAGCCTTCGGTTATGAGGCCCCTCTCTGTGGAACCATTAAGCTGAAGTCTGTAACGACTGACTCTCCAAAGATACAGACCCGTCAACAAGCAGTTTCATATTAACGTTAAAACGACAGATTTAAGTCAGTTAAGTTAGATTTAAGTTAGAGCTGCTTTGATCAGCCCCTCAGAGTGCATACAATCTCTGGTGATGACTTCAGTTTAAAGTAAAACTTAATTAAATTGAAGTGAAACTAACTTCTTGGCAGCTGAAACATGTCTGTTCTGTGAACTGTCGTCTTAAATTAAGATATTTCTGTTTGTACCTGAACGGCTTCAGAGATTAATTTTTTATCAGTTTAGACCGTTTCACTGCATTCTGGTGCTATATGAGCCGGCTGTGGGTGCGACACTGACCAGGTAGGAGTCCCCCGGCTGAGCAGGGTCGCCTTCCAGAGTCTGCTTCCTCAGGCTCTCCACCAGCAGTGCGACCACAGCATGGTGGCGAGGGGCGAGGGGGGAGGCAGGGGGGGAGGAGCCGGGGGCAGGAGGGGGGAGACCAGGGAGGAGAGAGGGGGAGGAGGAGGGAGGGGAAAGCTGTGTCCGGTTGTGTGTCCGTGGGTTCGGTCTGTGTCCAGAAGAAGGAGGAAGAGGTTGAGGGCTGAGACCCCTCCTCCTTACCACCTCAGGGCCACGTAGCCCCGCCCACTCTCACAAGGGCATCATCAGTCAGCTGTTGTCCTGGCAACACACCTGGAGAGGAGGAACAGGCAAGTGAGTGACGTGGAATCATACATTTAGTAAAAGAATTCATCTCTCAGACTACGAAACGATGAAAAGGGATGGGAATCTCAGGTAAAAATATTTGGACGTAATAGGAATTATTCTGACATTTTTGGACCAGTAATGACAACGACAACATATTACCAACGAGAGGCTTAAAACCACCTAAGAGACACAAACCCACCAACCAGAGGCGCACAAACCCACCAACCGGAGGCACACAAACCCACCAACCAGAGGCACACAAACCCACCAACCAGAGGCAAACAAACCCACCAACCAGAGGCAAACAAACCCACCAACCAGAGGCAAACAAACCCACCAACCAGAGGCAAACAAACCCACCAACCAGAGGCGCACAAACCCACCAACCAGAGGCGCACAAACCCACCAACCAGAGGCGCACAAACCCACCAACCAGAGGCACACAAACCCACCAACCAGAGGCAAACAAACCCACCAACCAGAGGCGCACAAACCCACCAACCAGAGGCGCACAAACCCACCAACCAGAGGCGCACAAACCCACCAACCAGAGGCGCACAAACCCACCAACCAGAGGCGCACAAACCCACCAACCGGAGGCAAACAAACCCACCAACCAGAGGCAAACAAACCCACCAACCGGAGGCGCAGAAACCCACCAACCGGAGGCAAACAAACCCACAAACCAGAGGCAAACAAACCCACCAACCAGAGGCAAACAAACCAACCAACCAGAGGCAAACAAACCAACCAACCAGAGGCACACAAACCCACCAACCAGAGGCAAACAAACCAACCAACCAGAGGCAAACAAACCAACCAACCAGAGGCGCACAAACCCACCAACCAGAGGCAAACAAACCCACCAACCGGAGGCGCACAAACCCACCAACCAGAGGCAAACAAACCCACCAACCGGAGGCGCACAAACCCACCAACCGGAGGCAAACAAACCCACCAACCGGAGGCGCACAAACCCACCAACCGGAGGCGCACAAACCCACCAACCAGAGGCGCACAAACCCACCAACCGGAGGCGCACAAACCCACCAACCGGAGGCAAACAAACCCACCAACCAGAGGCGCACAAACCAACCAACCAGAGGCGCACAAACCCACCAACCGGAGGCGCACAAACCCACCAACCGGAGGCAAACAAACCCACCAACCAGAGGCGCACAAACCTACCAACCAGAGGCGCACAAACCCACCAACCAGAGGCGCACAAACCCACCAACCAGAGGCGCACAAACCCACCAACCAGAGGCAAACAAACCCACCAACCAGAGGCAAACAAACCCACCAACCAGAGGCGCACAAACCCACCAACCAGAGGCGCACAAACCCACCAACCAGAGGCGCACAAACCCACCAACCAGAGGCGCACAAACCCACCAACCAGAGGCAAACAAACCCACCAACCAGAGGCAAACAAACCAACCAACCGGAGGCAAACAAACCCACCAACCGGAGGCACACAAACCCACCAACCGGAGGCAAAAAACCAACCAACCAGAGGCAAACAAACCCACCAACCGGAGGCACACAAACCAACCAACCAGAGGCAAACAAACCCACCAACCAGAGGCGCACAAACCCACCAACCAGAGGCACACAAACCTACCAACCAGAGGCACACAAACCAACCAACCAGAGGCAAACAAACCCACCAACCAGAGGCGCACAAACCCACCAACCAGAGGCACACAAACCTACCAACCAGAGGCGCACAAACCCACCAACCGGAGGCACACAAACCCACCAACCAGAGGCAAAAAACCACCAACCAGAGGCAAAAAACCACCAACCAGAGGCAAACAAACCCACCAACCGGAGGCACACAAACCCACCAACCAGAGGCAAAAAACCACCAACCAGAGGCAAAAAACCACCAACCAGAGGCAAACAAACCCACCAAACGGAGGCACACAAACCCACCAAACGGAGGCACACAAACCCACCAAACGGAGGCACACAAACCCACCAACCAGAGGCACACAAATCCAACTACGAGAAACACAAACCCACCAACCAGAGGCAAACAAACCCACCAACCAGAGGCGCACAAACCCACCAACCAGAGGCACAAAACCACTAACGAGAGGCACAAATCCACCTACGAGAGGCACAAATCCACCTACGAAAGGCACAAATCCACCTACGAGAGGCACAAATCCACCTACGAGAGGCACAAATCCACCTATGAGGCACCCAACCACCTGTGAGGCACAAATCCACCTACGAGAGGCACAAAACCACTAACGAGAGGCACACAACCACCTACGAGAGGCATATACAACCAACGAGAGGCACAAAACCACCAACGAGAGGCACAAATCCACCTACGAGGCACACAAAACAACTAACGAGAGGCACACAACCACCTACGAGAGGCACAAATCCACCTACGAGAGGCACAAATCCACTAACGAGAGGCACAAAACCACTAACGAGAGGCACAAAACCACTAACGAGAGGCACAAATCCACTAACGAGAGGCACAAAACCACTAACGAGAGGCACACAACCACCTACGAGAAACACAAAACCACTAACGAGAGGCACACAACCACCTACGAGAAACACAAAACCACTAACGAGAGGCACAAATCCACCTACGAGAAACACAAAACCACTAACGAGAGAAACAAGAGGCACACAACCACCTACGAGAGGCACAAATCCACCTACGAGAAACACAAAACCACTAACGAGAGGCACAAATCCACCTACGAGAAACACAAAACCACTAACGAGAGAAACAAGAGGCACACAACCACCTACGAGAGGCACAAAACCACCTACGAGGAACACAAAACCACTAACGAGAGGCACAAATCCACCTACCAGAGGCACAAATCCACCTACGAGAGGCACAAATCCACCTATGAGGCACAAATCCACCTATGAGGCACAAATCCACCTACGAGAAACACAAAACCACTAACGAGAGGCACAAATCCACCTACGAGAGGCACAAATCCACCTACCAGAGGCACAAATCCACCTACGAGAGGCACAAATCCACCTATGAGGCACCAAACCACCTGTGAGGCACAAATCCACCAACGAGAAACACAAAACCACTAACGAGAGGCACACAACCACCTACGAGAGGCATATACAACCAACGAGAGGCACAAAACCACCAACGAGAGGCACAAATCCACCTACGAGGCACACAAAACCACTAACGAGAGGCACACAACCACCTAAGAGAGGCACAAATCCACCTACGAGAGGCACAAATCCACTAACGAGAGGCACAAAACCACCTACGAGAGGCACAAATCCACCAACGAGAGAAACAAGACCACCAACGAGAGGAACAAAACAACCAACGAGAGGCACATACAACCAACGAGAGGCACATACAACCAACGAGAGGCACATACAACCAACGAGAGGCACAAAACCACCAACGAGGCACAAAACCACCTACGAGAGGCACAAAACCACCTACGAGAGGCACAAAACCACCAACGAGGCACAAAACAACCAACGAGAGGCACAAAACCACCTACGAGAGGCAAAAAACCACCAACGAGAGGCACAAAACAACCAACGAGAGGCACAAATCCACCTACGAGAGGCAAAAAACAACCAACGAGAGGCACAAAACCACCAACGAGAGGCACAAAACAACCAACGAGAGGCACAAAACCACCAACGAGAGGCACAAAACAACCAACGAGAGGCACACAACCACCTACGAGAGGCAAAAAAAACCACCAACGAGAGGCACAAAACAACCAACGAGAGGCACACAACCACCTACGAGAGGCAAAAAAACCACCAACGAGAGGCACAAAACAACCAACGAGAGGCACATACAACCAACGAGAGGCACAAAACCACCAACGAGAGGCACATACAACCAACGAGAGGCACAAAACCACCAACGAGAGGCAAAAAACCACCAACGAGAGGCACATACAACCAACGAGAGGCACATACAACCAACGAGAGGCACAAAACAACCAACGAGAGGCACATACAACCAACGAGAGGCACAAAACCACCTACGAGAGGCAAAAAAACCACCAACGAGAGGCACAAAACAACCAACGAGAGGCACACAACCACCTACGAGAGGCAAAAAAACCACCAACGAGAGGCACAAAACAACCAACGAGAGGCACATACAACCAACGAGAGGCACAAAACCACCAACGAGAGGCAAAAAACCACCAACGAGAGGCACAAAACAACCAACGAGAGGCACAAAACCACCTACGAGAGGCAAAAAAACCACCAACGAGAGGCACAAAACAACCAACGAGAGGCACATACAACCAACGAGAGGCACAAAACCACCAACGAGAGGCAAAAAACCACCAACGAGAGGCACAAAACAACCAACGAGAGGCACACAACCGCCAACGAGAGGCACAAAACCACCAACGAGAGGCACAAAACCACCAACAAGAGGCACAAAACCACCAACGAGAGGCACAAAACCACCTACAAGAGAATCAAAAACAACGAGGCACAAAACCACCTACGAGAGGCACACACCACCGAAAAAAAACAAAACGTGAAAAACGCTTCCAGAAAACTAATATTTCAGACGTGTTGGGAAGGAGAATAATCGATCATTTTGTATCCAGGTCTGAAAAATCATCAGAACCAGAACAACAAATTAATGGACCAGGTTTTCCAATCATTTAATTAAGCTGAACTTTCAGTCCATTAATCAGCGCGTGGGTAATTGATCTGCACATTAATGAGTCTGATTTAATTTTCAACATTTTCATCCTCAGAACTCAGAGTGCTACTATAAAAGTACTTACTTCCTGGCTCTCTGGGGCCAGTTAATGAGGTCAGGGGACACAAACAGGACATCCTGCCGGTTACTGTCACCGGTACCGGGCATAGCTGAGGCGGGACCCCGCTACCCGGGTGTCCCCGGCGGCAGGAGCCACCGTGCAGCCCGGGCAGAGCCGCCTCTCTGAGGCTGGGCTCTCTGAGGCCGCTGCATAGGCTCCTGCGGCTGCTGTTTGTTAGCTCGAGGCTAACGCATCCCATTATTTTTAATGAGGGATGCTAACACGTTTATATACCGATATCCCGTTAGAGTCCCGACAGAATGAGGGGATGCCATCACAAAACATGAAAGTAAACTTGATGTGGAAGATAAAGTAATTCATGTTCGGAGGGTTCCAACCCCCGGGTGCCCCTCCGAGCTGCCTCTTGCCCCCGTACAGCTCACCTGAGCGGCTAGCTAGCTGCTATAAATATTAAGTCATGTTATTTCTCTCAAGGTCGGCGCAATTAATTCAGCCATTTTACCCACATAATTAAACCCGTTTGGACGGTACCGCGTTTCCCCGCAGAGCCTCACTGACCCGGGCGGTTCGGACAGGTCCGGCCCGGGAGGTTTGCGGGGCTCGCAGGGCCGCCTGGCAGCATCCCGGGCGGCGGGCAGCGGTTAGCGGCAGCTAACGGTTTTAGCGGCAGCAGCTACCGGACCTGCTAGCGGCGGTTAGCTGCCGTGATTTCATCACACGGGATGCTCCGGTCCACCTTCAGCCCAGACACGCAGTTTCTGCGGGAACCCGAACCCCCCCACAGGCCGGTTCTCACCCGGAACCAGCACAGGCCGATAACAGAGACACTTAACGGTGCTCTGGAGCAGACGGGCCGGCCTGTGGAGCTCCCCGAGCGGCGTGAGGAGGAGGAGGAACACGGCGGGATGCTGCGGATGGAGCCCGGACTCCGAGCTCCCCCCCGAACCGAGTCCGCTCTCCCTCCGGTGCCTGTCCGCCCGGTGGGTTGCTTACCTTGTCGGGGGGCGAGGTGAGGCGGCCCCGGTGGGTGCAGCGGGCTGGCAGACAGCGGCGGTGCTCGGTGTACCGACCCAGTGTTATTACGGGGCAGAACCGGCGCAGAACCAGCACGATGAATCAAAGCCGCATCAACCGCGCAGGCTCCGGCTGAGACCCGCGCACAGGCTGCAATCACCGTCCCGTCCTCCGATTATTACCACATAATAATGAAAAATCTGCGTGCACACGCCCGTGAGCGGCGGGCATTCATAAATAACATTTTACGGTGCCAGGAGGAGGAGGAGGAAGAGAGGAAGAGGAGGAGGAGGTGGAGGAGGAAGAAGAAGAGGAGGTGGAGGAGGAGGAGGAGGGGCGAAGCTCCAGCAGCACCTGCCTGAGATCTTCCTCTTATTTTATCTCACCGTCCCTCCGCAGTCCCGCTGACAGCCGAACATCTGAGCAGAAAGCCGACAGAAACAAAAACAACCCGACCGGAGGAACGGCGAGACGAGCCCGGCCGCGCGGGGCATGATGGGAGCTGTAGTTCACAGGCCGCTTGTTTACAGCAGCAGCAGCTCTGAGCCGATGGTCCACTGAGGGAGGAGGAGGTGGAAGAGGGGGTGTAGGTGGAGGAACAGGAGGAGGTGGACGAAGAGGTGGAGGAGGAGGTGGTGGAAGAGGAAGAAGAGGTGGAGGAGGAGGAGGTGGAAGAGGAAGAAGAGGTGGAGGAGGAGGAGGTGGAAGAGGAAGAAGAGGTGGAGGAGGAGGAGGTGGAAGAGGAAGAAGAGGTGGAGGAGGAGGAGGTGGAAGAGGAAGAAGAGGTGGAGGAGGAAGAGGGGGTGTAGGTGGAGGAACAGGAGGAGGTGGACGAAGAGGTGGAGGAGGAGGTGGTGGAAGAGGTGGAAGAGGAGGAGGAGGTGGTGGAAGAGGAGGAGGAAGAAGAGGTGGAGGAGGAGGAGGTGGAGGAGGAGGAGGAGGAAGAAGAGGTGGAAGAGGAGGAGGTGGAGGAGGAGGAAGAAGAGGTGGAAGAGGAGGAGGAGGTGGTGGAAGAGGAGGAGGAAGAAGAGGTGGAGGAGGAGGAGGAGGTGGTGGAAGAGGAGGAGGAGGAAGAAGAGGTGGAAGAGGAGGAGGTGGAAGAGGAAGAAGAGGTGGAGGAGGAAGAGGTGGAGGAGGAAGAAGAGGTGGAAGAGGAGGAGGAGGTGGTGGAAGAGGAGGAGAAGGAAGAAGAGGTGGAAGAGGAGGAGGTGGAAGAGGAGGAAGAGGTGGAGGAGGAAGAAGAGGTGGAGGAGGAAGAGGAGGAGGAAGAGGTGGAAGAGGAGGAGGAGGAAGAAGAGGTGGAAGAGGAGGAGGTGGAAGAGGAAGAAGAGGTGGAGGAGGAAGAAGAGGTGGAAGAGGAGGAGGTGGAAGAGGAAGAAGAGGTGGAGGAGGAAGAGGTGGAGGAGGAAGAGGAGGAAGAAGAGGTGGAGGAGGAAGAGGTGGAGGAAGAGGTGGAGGAGGAAGTGTGGGAAGAAGAGGAGGAGGAGGAGGAAGATGCAGCTAAAGGGCAAACCCAGAGAAACTGAGGCGCATCCGCCCTCACTTCCACCCTGCAGCTCCTCTTCCTCCTTATCCACCACCACGATGGTGGAACCAGCTCCAACTCCACGATGGTGGAACCAGCTCCAGCTCCACGATGGTGGAACCAGCTCCACGATGGGTGGAACCAGCTCCACGATGGTGGAACCAGCTCCAGCTCCACGATGGTGGAACCAGCTTCAACTCCACGATGGGTGGACCAGCTCCAGCTCCACGATGGTGGAACCAGCTCCAGCTCCACGATGGTGGAACCAGCTCCACGATGGTGGAACCAGCTCCAGCTCCACGATGGGTGGACCAGCTCCAGCTCCACGATGGTGGAACCAGCTCCAGCTCCACGATGGTGGAACCAGCTCCACGATGGGTGGAACCAGCTCCACGATGGTGGAACCAGCTCCAGCTCCACGATGGTGGAACCAGCTTCAACTCCACGATGGGTGGAACCAGCTCCACGATGGTGGAACCAGCTCCAGCTCCACGATGGTGGAACCAGCTCCACGATGGTGGAACCAGCTCCAGCTCCACGATGGTGGAACCAGCTTCAGCTCCACGATGGTGGAACCAGCTTCAGCTCCACGATGGTGGAACCAGCTTCAGCTCCACGATGGGTGGAACCAGCTCCAGCTCCACGATGGGTGGACCAGCTCCAGCTCCACGATGGTGGAACCAGCTCCACGATGGTGGAACCAGCTCCAACTCCACGATGGGTGGAACCAGCTCCACGATGGTGGAACCAGCTCCAACTCCACGATGGGTGGAACCAGCTCCACGATGGTGGAACCAGCTTCAGCTCCACGATGGTGGAACCAGCTCCACGATGGGTGGACCAGCTCCAGCTCCACGATGGTGGAACCAGCTCCACGATGGTGGAACCAGCTCCAACTCCACGATGGGTGGAACCAGCTCCACGATGGTGGAACCAGCTTCAGCTCCACGATGGTGGAACCAGCTTCAGCTCCACGATGGTGGAACCAGCTCCAGCTCCACGATGGTGGAACCAGCTCCACGATGGTGGAACCAGCTCCAACTCCACGATGGGTGGAACCAGCTCCACGATGGTGGAACCAGCTTCAGCTCCACGATGGTGGAACCAGCTCCAGCTCCACGATGGTGGGACCAGCTCCACGATGGGTGGAACCAGCTCCAGCTCCACGATGGTGGAACCAGCTCCAGCTCCACGATGGGTGGACCAGCTCCAGCTCCACGATGGTGGAACCAGCTTCAGCTCCACGATGGTGGAACCAGCTCCAGCTCCACGATGGGTGGACCAGCTCCAGCTCCACGATGGTGGAACCAGCTCCACGATGGTGGAACCAGCTCCAGCTCCACGATGGTGGAACCAGCTCCACGATGGTGGAACCAGCTCCAGCTCCACGATGGTGGAACCAGCTTCAGCTCCACGATGGTGGAACCAGCTTCAGCTCCACGATGGGTGGAACCAGCTCCAGCTCCACGATGGGTGGACCAGCTCCAGCTTCACGATGGTGGAACCAGCTCCAGCTCCACGATGGTGGAACCAGCTCCAACTCCACGATGGGTGGAACCAGCTCCACGATGGTGGAACCTGCTCCAACTCCACGATGGGTGGAACCAGCTCCACGATGGTGGAACCAGCTCCAACTCCACGATGGGTGGAACCAGCTCCACGATGGTGGAACCAGCTTCAGCTCCACGATGGGTGGAACCAGCTCCACGATGGTGGAACCAGCTCCACGATGGTGGAACCAGCTCCAATTCCACGATGGGTGGAACCAGCTCCACGATGGTGGAACCAGCTTCAGCTCCACGATGGTGGAACCAGCTCCAGCTCCACGATGGGTGGACCAGCTCCAGCTCCACGATGGTGGAACCAGCTCCACGATGGTGGAACCAGCTCCAACTCCACGATGGGTGGAACCAGCTCCACGATGGTGGAACCAGCTTCAGCTCCACGATGGTGGAACCAGCTCCAGCTCCACGATGGTGGAACCAGCTCCACGATGGTGGAACCAGCTCCAGCTCCACGATGGTGGAACCAGCTCCACGATGGTGGAACCAGCTCCAGCTCCACGATGGTGGAACCAGCTTCAGCTCCACGATGGTGGAACCAGCTCCAGCTCCACGATGGTGGAACCAGCTCCACGATGGTGGAACCAGCTCCACGATGGTGGAACCAGCTCCAGCTCCACGATGGTGGGACCAGCTCCACGATGGGTGGAACCAGCTCCAGCTCCACGATGGTGGAACCAGCTCCACGATGGGTGGACCAGCTCCAGCTCCACGATGGTGGAACCAGCTCCAGCTCCACGATGGGTGGACCAGCTCCAGCTCCACGATGGTGGAACCAGCTTCAGCTCCACGATGGTGGAACCAGCTCCAGCTCCACGATGGGTGGACCAGCTCCAGCTCCACGATGGTGGAACCAGCTCCACGATGGTGGAACCAGCTCCAGCTCCACGATGGTGGAACCAGCTCCAGCTCCACGATGGGTGGACCAGCTCCAGGATGGTGGAACCAGCTCCAACTCCACGATGGTGGAACCAGCTCCAGCTCCACGATGGTGGGACCAGCTCCACGATGGGTGGAACCAGCTCCAGCTCCACGATGGTGGAACCAGCTCCAGCTCCACGATGGGTGGACCAGCTCCAGGATGGTGGAACCAGCTCCAACTCCACGATGGTGGAACCAGCTCCAGCTCCACGATGGTGGGACCAGCTCCACGATGGGTGGAACCAGCTCCAACTTCCCGATGTGGGACCAGCTCCATGATGGTGGAACCCTTCCATGTCTGCAGTGATATGATGTGCATGTTTTATCACACCATCAGTGAGAGAGCACTGTTCTATGCTGCTGTCTGCTGGGGGAGTTGCACTACAGACACAAACTGTAGGCGCCTGGACAAACTGGGGAAAAAGGCTGGTTCTGTTGTAGGCAGAAGGCTGGACCCTCTCAGTGCTGTGGTGGAGCAACAGATGAGGAAGTTTTAGTCATTTATTATTATTATTGGTTTTGTTAATATACAATCATTGTAAATTTTAATTTTTTGAGCTACTTGACTAATTTGATTTTCCCCAATTGGGGAATGAATAAAGTATTTTTCTATTCTATGGCGGTTAATAAAGTTTTGAATGAAAGACTTAGTTTTGGGTCCTCACATCAGAGTTCTACCCGTTAGGTGGGCGCACGTGATGTCACAACGCCGCGCTGCAGGCGCCATCCTCACGGGTCCATCACAGGCCAACAGCCCATTATTTTACGTCCGTACATCTCAAAGCCGGCTGCAGGTCGTCTCAGACAAAACGCTTCCTGCATGTTCGACTCTAAAGCAGTTCAGATGCTGAGCTGTTGGTGTCCCGAGCTTCAACTTTTAAAAGGGTTTGTGGGAATTTGATTTGGTTTAACAGCATCAAACTATAAATTAAGTTTTTAATCTCAGATCTCCATTAGAAGTTTAAACAGGAACACTTCTCATCTGAAGCTCTTTGTTAAAGTCTCACAACATGTTTAGACCCTCGGCTCTGAAGCCCTTTCACATGGTGAGGAACCGGTGAGTTCAGGCTATGAAGAATGATCCGTTTCAAACACTTTATTTACATCTTTATTAGTTAAATCTCTCAGCTTTGCTCCTCACATTCGAGCAGCAGAAAAAGTAAAAAAAGAAAAGAAAAAAAACCACAACAACAAAGTGACAGCCTTTTCCCTCCCCAGGTCAGGAGATTTGTTTTTGAGAAAAAACGCGGCGACACAAGAAGAAGAAGAAGAGCCCGATCCGGGCGGAGCAGGAAAGTGACGGTGCATTAAGGATGAAAACAGGGTGACCAACGGGAGTGACAAACCAGTGAGTTCAGGACTGAACAGGATGCAGTGACGGGTGCTCCACATGATGCAAACAGAAACAAGTGCAAACCATAAAGTTCTGGGTCAAAGTGACCGGCCGTCCCGCCCGCCTTCAGGACGGAGGAGGCGGGTGGATGAGGCTCGGATCAGGTCGGTGAAGTTAGTCCGACCATCTTAAAAAGACGAGTGAAGCGGGCGCAGCTCCAACATGCTGAGGGTCAGCTTCCTCCGTCAGGAAGAAGCAGGTTCTGCTTCAGTACGGGTTCCAGAAGAGCTGGTCAGAGAACACAGGAACCTGCTGGTCATCAGAGCTGAACTCTGAAAAACAAAAACAGAAGCATCAGATTCCAGGACCAGGGGGACCTGTGAGCGACAGCCTTTTACAATAATAAAAGCCTGTGAGCAACAGCCTTTTACAGAATAAAAGCCTGTGAGCGACAGCCTTTTACAGAATAAAAGCCTGTGAGCGACAGCCTTTTACAGAATAAAAGCCTGTGAGCGACAGCCTTTTACAGAATAAAAGCCTGTGAGCGACAGCCTTTTACAGAATAAAAGCCTGTGAGCGACAGCCTTTTACAGAATAAAAGCCTGTGAGCGACAGCCTTTTACAGAATAAAAGCCTGTGAGCGACAGCCTTTTACAAAAATAAAACCTGTGTTAATGCTAATGATAAAATATTTATCGGTGTTAAATAATAAACGAGTTAACTCGCCCAGCCCGACTAGAAACGATGACCAACTGAAGAGACTTTCAACGAATAAAAACAAACGTATAAAAAGAGGAGACCCAATAAGAACCCATTTTATGGGTCAGAACCGGCCCCCCGGAGCGGCCCGGCACCACCCACCAGCATTTCACTCAGTGGTCTCACTGCGCCCGGTGTCATGTGACCTCACCTGGGGCGTGGTCAGTCTCCATCAGGAGGCGGAGCCAATCTGTCATGTTGTCGTCAGGGATCAGCTGACCCCTGTGGGAGTAACTCAGGCCGGGAGGGGAGCGAAGAGGCCGGTGGCTCGTCTCCAGCTGCTGGAAGGAAAGGGGAGGTCAGAGCATTCAGACACATCTGGATCCATGAGGTTGTTGAGGCGCATTCATGCTGGTTAGATGCTGCACATTTACTGCTAAACTAAAGCCCACCCTCACGGGAACAAAGTGCTACTCTGCAGTATTTCTGGGTTTTTATGGACTCCGACCCCGATCAACATTGGGGACGGGAATTGAAAACCTAGTGTTTCAATTCCTTGGAATCAACCAAAAAAAAAAAAAAAAAAACAACCAAAAGGCTTTGTAACAGTGACTGCTGAGTTCTTCTCAAATTGATTGATTTTTTTTTTGTTTATTTAGACATTTATTATTAGTTAGAAGTAGTATTTTTTACTAGAATTGGTATTATTATTGTTGTTAATACAATCTTTGTAAATATAAAAAAAAAAAAAAAAAAAAAAAAAAATTTGAGCTACTTGACTAATTAATGAATAAAGTATTTTTCTATTCTTTCCCTTTCTATTCAATTTAGCAAACGATTCCCTTATCGATTCCAGTGGGCGCGAATGACGTCCAGTGCAGCTAGCAGTCAACATGGCGACCAAGCGGTACAAACGCTCAAAAGTTTGGTTACACTTGACTTAAAAAAAACACAGGGCAACTTGCAAAGTGAATATTTCATCAAAGGGAGGAAATACTACCAACATGCAATAACTATTAATGAATGTCGCGTTTTCGATCTGCTCCGGACTAACGTTGGTGAATCTGAACCCATCAGCAATGTTAGCAACGTTAGCATGTCCTCAGCTAATACTGCAGGTAACTAACTAACAAACACCCAGGCTGTGTTCGAAACCGCATACTTCTACTACCTTTAACTTTTTTTAAGTTCCCGGATGCATACTAGATTCTCTAAATGTTGGGTATGCATCATGAGGTTACTACTCATACTCAAACTACCCAAGATGCAACGTAACGTGACGTCGCCGATCGTCATTTCCTGTCAAAATGGCAGTTTCAAGCTAGCTACAACGAGTGTAGGTTCACTTCCTGTTTTCAAAACAAAAGCACCAATTGTATGGTAATGGCTTTCCCTATGATAAAAGGCAACGGGTATTTTATTTTGTGAAAATAACCGGAAGTGCGTTAGCTCACTGCGGCTAGCTTTAGTAGCGCCGAATTCGTGGGAACAAAATTGTAAACAGCCGGTATTTTGTCAGGTTTTCAACACGTTGGGGATCTAAACGACTACTTTCTCTCCTGAAAATGTTTCAAATGTTGCTAAAGTTTACAGAGTTTAGAGCTTAAGGGAAATCAGCTTCAGGCCGGCTGATTTCGGCTCGGGCAGGAGCCAAATGCATTGTGGGTAAACGCTCTGCATACTGTCTGATCAATGAGTATGCGGTTTCGCACACAGCCTGACTGTCATGTTAGCGCCATTTGCCTGATTGTAAAACCTGCTGTTCGACCCTTTTGCCACAGTAGATGCCCCTGAATTTCGGAAAGGTTAACAGTTCAATTGTATGCCAAGTCAGAGAATGTCAAAGTTGCATGTTTTCCTCCAAGTTAACCAGATGTTTCACTCAGTCGTTCATTCCCATTTTATAGGGAGATGACAAAGATTCTCAACCAAAGCCCCAACCAGAGACAGCTTAACCCTCCTGTTGTCCTGTTTAACCCCCCTGTTGTCCTGTTTAACCCCCCTGTTGTCCTGTTTAACCCCCCTGTTGTCCTGCTTAACCCCCCTGTTGTCCTGCTTAACCCCCCTGTTGTCCTGCTTAACCCTCCTGTTGTCCTGTTTAACCCTCCCGTTGTCCTGTTTAACCCTCCTGTTGTCCTGCTTAACCCCCCTGTTGTCCTGCTTAACCCCCCTGTTGTCCTGCTTAACCCTCCTGTTGTCCTGTTTAACCCTCCCGTTGTCCTGTTTAACCCTCCTGTTGTCCTGCTTAACCCCCCTGTTGTCCTGCTTAACCCCCCTGTTGTCCTGCTTAACCCTCCTGTTGTCCTGTTTAACCCTCCTGTTGTCCTGTTTAACCCTCCTGTTGTCCTGTTTAACCCTCCTGTTGTCCTGTTTAACCCCCCTGTTGTCCTGTTTAACCCTCCTGTTGTCCTGTTTAACCCTCCTGTTGTCTTGCGGGTCCAAAGTGAGCCACCACCATGTTTAGCTGTAGGAAAAATACCTTAAACTATCTTTTTCCAACTTGAAATGTTATGACTTTTCCTAAAGGGACCCCATCATTAGAAAAAGTCACACTTTATTTTTGTTTATGTTTCCATGTGGGCTGTACACCACTAGGGTACAAAGATTGTCTTATGGGTCATTTTTGACCCGTGAATTATAAAAACATTTAAACATCAGAAAAAAGTTCACTGTTTTTTTTCCCTTTCAATATAATTAATTCAGCAGTAATTACTTCACATTTATATAATAGCAATAATAAACCTTTATTATGTCAAAGAAAACTGAGAAAACAAGAAAACTGTTGGTCCAACTGACCAAAAAAAAAAAAAAAAAAAAGTGTAATCCTGAAAACTGGTGATTGTCTTTTTGTATTGTGTAACAAAAAATACATGATAAAAAATGTATTGAATTGAGTTGAATAGATAAATAACAGGTGGTTTCATCATACAAAACAGATTTATAATTCAATTAAGTTGCTTTATTTTGGGGCTTTGGTAAAACCCTTTCAGGGATCCTTGATCAGCGTTACCGCCGGTAACTGCCAGGGATGGGAATTTATCAGATTTTTACAATTTCAATTCCATTTTTGATTCTGCTTAACGATTCGGTTCTTTGTCGGTTCCCTTATCGATTCTCATTTGGAGAAAAAGGACAACAAACCGGTCGATTAGCATCAACTTTGTTTAGTTTAGAAGTAACACGAGTCATGACCTCACAAACCCAACAACGGTGAGGTCCACATTGGTCTATCCTGGCCTGGGTAATTTAACTCTTCCTACTCTGGTGAAAGGAGAAGCTGGAGGTAGAGGTGAACTGGGGGTAGTACCACCAGCCTCTGGCTCTGAGCCAGTCAGGCTCTGTCTCTCATGATTTCATCTAAATGTAATGCCTGAGAAGGCATTCATTTAACCTTAACCGTTACTAACAGCAGCTTTTACAATGAGGCAAATGGTGCTAACATGATAGGCAGTGTTTGTTAGTTAGTTACCTGCAGTGTTAGCCGAGGACATGCTAACGTTGCTAACGTTGCTAACGTTGCTGGGTTCAGATTCACCAACGTTAATCATTCATTCATAGTTATTGCATGTTGGTAGTATTTCCTCCCTTTGGTGAAATATTCACTTTGCCAGTTGCCCTGTTGTCGTATTTTTTAGGGATGTGTAACCAAACTTTCCAGCGTTTGCACCGCTTGGGCGCCATGTTTACTGTTGGCTGCTGGCTGCGCTGGACTCGCCACGCAACGCTGCGTGGTGACGTCATCCGCGCCCACTGGAATCGATAAGGGAATCGTTTGCAAAATCGCCAAACGAGTCCAAGGAATTGAAACACTGGGAACCGGTTCTCAACAAGAACCGGTTTTCGATTCCCATCCCTAGACTTACCGGGGACAGCGGCGCCGTCCAGGCCGCCTCCACGGACGAGGATGACATGGAGGCTTTGGAGGCTGCAGGAGTCTCCTTCTCTCTCTGCTCGTCTCCTCCGTCCTCACACAGGTCCGACGTCATCTTCGCCAGCTGGTTCTGCCTGCAGGGAAAAAAAATAAATAAATCAGGCGACCCGTTTCAGGCTGTGTGATGTCATCAGGAAGTAGGAGACATCTGGGCGTGGTTAAAGGTTCAGATCCACCAGCAGACGTTTCTTCAGGTAAACAAGGTCCGACAAAGGTTTCACCCTCAGAACTGAACAGACGGAGTCGTTTGGAGTCTTCATCGACCCGCAAACAGCTGATTTCCTGATGGAAAATGTCCAATAAATAATATAAATAAAATCTTCTGTACACACCAGCTCCAGCAGGTAAACCCAGCCCCTGTCTCTGAGGCTCAGCCCCGCCCCCCTCTGAAGGAAACTGAGAAGCAGAGATCCTGAAGCTCCTCCCCCCCCCATCTCTAAGGCTTAGCCCCGCCCCCCTCTGAAGGAAACTGAGAAGCAGAGATCCTGAAGCTCCTCCCCCCCCCCATCTCTAAGGCTTAGCCCCACCCCCCTCTGAAGGAAACTGAGAAGCAGAGATCCTGAAGCTCCTCCCCCCCCCCCATCTCTAAGGCTTAGCCCCGCCCCCCCTCTGAAGGAAACTGAGAAGCAGAGATACTGAAGCCCCCCCCCCCCCCCCCCCCCCTCCCCCTCCCCGGTTCGTTCAGACTTAATAAAGTAAGACTCCACCAACAGCTGCTCCACTGGATCCGGGGTGTCGGTGGCGTCCGGCTGGCTGCTGGCCGGGGGGTCCCACAGGTGCAACGCTCGCCTCCACAGACGCACCTGCATGTCCCAGGAGCGCCGGCTGTACTTCCTGTACTTGTTGGGGGTGGATGGGTGGAGCTTAGGGTCCCTCAGGTGTCTGCGGAGGAGAACAGAAACACACCTGGTACACGGTCGGTTCTGTCGGATCAGGACGGTTCTGGGTCTGTCTGTCAAAACGGCAGTTTCAAGCTAGCTCCAACGAGGGTAGGTTCACTTCCTGTTTTCAAAACAAAAGCACCAATTGTATGGTAATGGCTTTCCCTATGATAAAAGGCAATGGGTATTTTATTTTGTGAAAACAGGAAGTGTGTTAGCTCACTACGGCTAGCTTTAGTAGCGCCGAATTCGTGGGAACAAAATTGTAAACAGCCGGTATTTTGTCAGGTTTTCAACACGTTGGGGATCTAAACGACTACTTTCTCTCCTGAAAATGTTTCAAATGTTGCTAAAGTTTACAGAGTTTAGAGCTTAAGGGAAATCAGCTTCAGGCCGGCTGATTTCAGCTCGGGCAGGAGCGAAATGCATTGTGGGTAAACGCTCTGCATACTGTCTGATTGATCAGTATGTAGTAGGCGGTTTCGAACACAGCTCTGGTGTCTTACTTAGGGACTTGTTGCAGGTAGTTCTGGTACCCGCTGGTGTTTTTGCCGTACTGGATCTGCTTCTGCCGCCGCTTCAGAACCGCCGTGTTGGTCTCGGCGTTGGCCTGGTCCTGCAGGTGGGGGTAATAACGGCCGAACGGCGTCCTGCGGGACACAGAAGCTCAGACTGAAACCAGGAAGCGGAAGTTACATCTGTAAGAAATGCTGAAGGGGGTTCAGATGGAAACTTAACATCCTGAACTCTGCAGCACCCAGATCTACAGAACCCGTGAAACAGAACAACTTTAAGTCCGTTAACAAGCAGAAAGGGAACCTGGAACCTGTGGAACCTGGAACCCGACTACCTCAGAGGCAGATCAACTGAAATAACCAAAACTTTCATCATGTTTGTTAACAGATGAAACGAAGCTGAACAGGAAACAAGTCGAGTTCAGACTGAGTTTATCTGATAGAATTAAACAGAAGTAAAAGTTGAAATAAATGAACAGATCTTTAACATGTTCCGGCTGTTTGTGAAGCCGCAGTCTGACCTTTTGTCCACGTCGTCCGTCCCCACGGCAACGCTGCTGGTGGTCACGTTGAGGATGCAGCGCTCCAGGATGGACGGCCTGCGGGACCAAACTGCACCGTTAAAACTCCCGTTGAAATGTTTCCACAGATTAAAAACCAGCCCACAATCTTTAAAAGATTCATGTTCGGAGTTTAATCCGATTTTAAATCTAAACCTTAAAATAATTCATGTTTGAATCTCTTTGAATGTGTAGAAACCTGCGAGGTTTGCTGCCGGCGGCTCGCCCTCGCAGGCTGCAGGCGGCGGGAGGAGACGGGCTGGGAGACACGTTACTATGGAGACAACACCACGAGACTGAAGGTAAACGACATTAAACCTGAGAAGAATAAAGTGTTTGAATCCAGTTTCAACCTGGACAGAAAATAAAACTCCAACATTCTGTTAAACAGATTAAACTTTTCCTCTTCAAGGCAAAAACAGGGATTTCATGCAGTGGTCAATTTTTAGATTTTGGGCCAGTCTACTCCTTCAATATGTGTCATTTCAAAACATAAATTAAAATGTTTATTTCATCACATTTTGTTTAATCGCGGCAGTACGTGTCGCCCAAATTTACCAAAATGAATTCCCCTATTTAAATCTTTAAATGCCAAAATCAGTTTTTTGTACTTTTCCAGTATCAGTATCTCAGCCTATGGAGCACCTACTAACACCAAACTTTCCAGTTATACACTCAGCAGTATTCTGAAGATATTTACAGAAGGATTTGTTGCTAAATCATTTCTGGCCTGATTTATGTGACATTATAATAAAAAAATATGGTAAAAATCTATGTTTTTTAGGCTATGGGCAGTATATTTTGATTTCCTAGGAAATCAGAGCAGATATCCTGAAATCCCTCTGTAATTTTCTTTACATTTTGTGTGTAAACAAAATGAAAAAAGAATTTTGCACCTGGCTTTATCACGTGTTCAGATTTATCGTCCAGAAATATATGCAAATGTGCGCATATTTAATGAGATAATGCATAATTAAACATACAAATTTCTAAAACTCCCCCCCCCCCCATACTTGTATAAGTAATCAACTGAGTAAGTTTCATGGTGATATCTATTATTTTAAAATATTACCCTGTTCACCTGTAGCGTCTCGCCTTAAACAGTTTCTAAAATGACTTTTATGCCAATTTACACAACAATTAAGCTTTAAAGTGGTTTAAATGTATCTGAGGAAGGATCCTCGCTCTCTTAGGCCACACTTTTCCATTTGTTCTGCTGACCCGGTCACTTGTGAGCTGAACAGAACCTCCTGATCACTGAAACAATGAGCTGTGCTGCCCCCTAAAGGCAGACAACAGTAACTACACCCTGTCAGTGCCTCACTCCAATGCCCGTCTGTCAGAGGTGGGTAGTAATGAGTTACATTTACTTGAGTAAGTTTTTGAAAACATTATACTTCTAGGAGTAGTTTTAAATCTCTATACTTTTTACTTTTCCTTGAGTAGATGTGTGCAGCAGAAACTGTCCTCTTACTCCGCTACATTAGGCTACAATGAGCTGGTTACTTTTCTTCTTACCTCTTTGGTATTCTACGCCTCATTATTTTTATCCCCCCGCGTACGCCTCATTTTAATGTTTTATTCTGACAGAGAGAGAGACTTCCGCCAAAGGCTCTACCACCTGACTGTGTTCCACCAATCAGACGCAGCCGTGCAGTCTGGTCACGTGACCGTACTCGATCTCAGCGGCGGGACGGGTTAGCTTTAGCATTAGCAGTCGTAGCAAACAAAGAAAGAAACAGATGAAAAATGTGAGAACCAACGGTGGGAAATGAAGACGCAGACGAGGCCTCATACTGAAAGCATGTTTACCTTACAAAGAGTGAGAAACAGCAGCTACATTATGTGTCTTCTGTGGCAACCAAAACAAACGCACATTTCAGCAGAAACTCAACATCTAACTTGAGGAAACATGTAGCGCTAAGTTTCCTAAACTCGTTTTTCCCCCATGGATAGGTGAATGTTTGTTTTTTAGGTTACATATGGGTTACATATGTTTTAAACATTTCCTAAGTCTCTTTGATTTTTTATTGAAGTTCTTGAATTTACCTGGATTATTTTAATTTAAGCTATTTTATTGTTAGTAATGAATTCATTTTAATTTATTTGATCAATTGGATGAACTCTAATTTGCCTAAAGATGATTATTTAGTATTTTTGTCTGTCTGATTGAATGCTTGTGTTAACAAATAAATCAGACGTTACTCAACAGTTACTCAGTACTTGAGTAGTTTTTTCACTGAGCACTTTTTTACTCTTACTCAAGGAATTATTTGGATGACTACTTTTTACTTTTACTTGAGTCATATTATTCTGAAGTAACAGTACTTTTACTTGAGTACAGTTTTTGGCTGCTACCCACCTCTGCCGCCTGTAGGGGGCAGTGTTGCACAGCACCGTGTTTGTTCAGGCTCAGTTTTACAAGCACATTCTGACTTTCACTCATCCTAAACACCTGAAATGTTCATTAAAACAAAGTTAAGCTCTCAGCCATCTGAATAAGAAGGCGGTGAGCAGAGGGAGCTGCAGCACCACCTACCTGACCAGGCTGTCATAGACGGAGCTGCAGCCTGGGAGGAGCCAGGGCTCGGGGGCGGAGCATCCCGAGGCGGCCAGCAGGGGGTCGGGGACGCCGCTCCATGTGGCTGCAGACCAGCCCTTCACACAAACACACGACCAGGGGCTGAAACAGAAGCTGAGAGGGCAGCAGCAGGTCAGAAGGAGGAAAACTCAGACTATATAAAAAGCTGCAGCGTTTGATTAGCTGCTGACCTCCACCCTGAAAACAGACCGTCTAATCCCTGTAGTTATTAAAGGGACAGTCCGCCTCTTCTGACATGAAGCTGTGTAACATCCCATATCAGCAGCATCATTTCTGAACATCTTCTTACCCCCTGCTGCGTCCTGTGAGCAGAGTTCCAGCCTCGTTTTGGTGTTGATGAAGGTAGTCCGGCTAGTTGGCTGGGGTTTAAAAAATAAAGCCCTCAAACAATTTGAGGGCTACAAGTATTTATAATTTGTGAAAGATTTTGCTTCATTATTCGTCTATTTTTTTTACTTTATTGGATGCAATTCTGTTTTTTTTCTCTTCTCTTTTTACTATAAATAGCTAATGTTTATTCACTATTTTTATTTTATTTGCTTGTTTTTAACTCTAATTGTTAAGGTTAACTTTAATTGTTTACATATCTTATACTGTATGCTGCTGCAACACAATTTCCCAAATTGGGATGAATAAAGTACTCACTATCTATTATTTTTCTTCTTACTTTAGTATTTGTAAAAATATAGGTTGATGGGTAGCTTCATTTTGTTCAACAGGCTTAAATATAAGCATTACGCTTCAGCCTTTTCAGTCACTTAAATGTTATGATTGTACTGAACACATTTGATGTTTATTGTGACTGAATAAAAACAAACAAACAAAACAATATGCGTTCAACAGAGTAATACATTTGCATCACAAAATGGTTCTCCAGGAAAAAGTCAGAGCTCACAATCTCTTGGCCCTATTTTCTCTTACAGCGGGAGGAGTTTTGCAGAAAAACAAACCGAGGAGCGCGTGCGGCCGTTTCAAACAGTCCCAACATCAAACAGAACTCTGGAAACACGCGCTGCGGTCAGAGAGAGACCCAGAAACGGTTCGGGTTCGTACCTGGATGACAGCAGCGGGCTCTGGGCCGCAGGTTCCACTCCGCTCGTGGACATTTCTGCTCCTTCGGTTCGGATGGACACGCGCCATCACTGAGCTTTCACAGCTTTTTAATGAGCCCCACCTGCGCCGGGGGGCGGGGCCTGACACCTGCCTCACCTGTCCGCTTCCGGTCTGAGAGCCGGACAGGTGAGGAGAGAAGAAGAAGAAGAAAGTCCTCAGCTGTCAGGTGTGTTAGTTCCGGTGTTAAAACTGTACTGAGAAGAGGATATGGAAGTTTTTCTGTGCCATCAGAGTTTGAATACGAATTTCTAATATTGAATTTTTACAGCATCAAAATCAGACTTGGAATTTGAAAAACCATCAGTGTAAAAAAAATTCTAAAAACAAAATTCAGTGGAAAAAATTAAATATAATAAAAATTGTACTTAAAAAAATTCAGTGGAAAAAAATTAAACTTCCAAAAATTCAGTGGAAAAAAATTAAACTTCCAAAAATTCAGTGGAAAAAAATTCAATGGAAAAAAAATTCAACTTCCAAATATTCAGTGGAAAAAGAACCAGACTCAACATCCGGGTAACCAGGGAGAAGCAATCGATCCCTGTCTCAATTCATCCAACGGCAGCCAATCAAGTTACGCTCCATTGGACAGATCAGCCATGTCCACCAACGCGGGTGATGGTGCTTCGGTGAGTGAGTTTACTTTATTTGCCATTTGTGTTAGTAAAATTGAGTGATAGATATTACTATTATCTATTGAGCTGATCTGATGATTTTTTTTAATTTATCTATTGAGGGATCGATTGCTTCTCCCTGTTTATACAATATGCCAAAATAAAAAGATACATCACACAAGGCAAGCTGTTCAGCTTTTAAGGTGAAATATACAGTAAATCAACAGTAGTCAAAAAGAGATAATCATACCCCGGACCCCATGAAACACACCTGAGTGGGCTGGCACGAGGGGAGGGGGGTCTAACCTCTCTTTATCAGGGTTTCCCCATGACCTGCTGTGTGCAGGTTTGGGGAAACATGCACAAGTTTATACGTTCCAGATAGATAGATAGATACTTTATTGATCCCAAAGAAAATTCAAGCATCCGGTAGCAAGACATAATAAAGCAATAAAAATGTTTATACAATTATAAACAATCTAAAAAATTTAAAAACAATTAAAAAAAACAGTTTAAAAATAGAAAAGTGACCAGTGAAATAAGGCCAAAGTGAGATCCAAGCTGTAAGAATGATAAATGGATCAGATTATTGTGAACCAAAGTTTAGCTGAGCTCAGAGTAGCTTCACAGGTAAAGGTGTGTGTGAAAGATCTGTTGGAGGAATGAAGATTCTGTGTAAAGAAAAGAAAAGTCTATAAAAATAACATAAAAATGAGCTAATTGTTTATCAAATCAAATCAAAATCAAATCAAATTTATTTGTATAGCACATTTCATGTACAGAACAGTTCAAAGTGCTTCACATAAAATAAAAGCATTGCAGCAGGGAGTGGAAGAAGCATTAAAAATACATAAAAGAATATAAAGAGAAACAAATAAAAATGAAACGTTTGCTTTTCTTTTAGTTCAGTTTATCCTTAAATCATATTTTCTCTGTAAATCAGATTCATTCAATTCTTGGTTGGCAACATTCATTTATTTAACTTCTTATTTTTTTATTGTTTACATTTTTTATGACGTCATGACGACGCCGTTCCAGCTTTATCTTAAAGATCTGCTTCCGCCACTTCCGGTCTAAGCGTAAACAAGATGGCGTCCGGCAGCGGGGTGAGTTCCTCTGGAGTTTGTTATTTTCTGGTTAAACATCTAAAACCACGTTAAGGTTCCGTTAAATGAATCACAGCACGGGTTCTTCTGCTGATCGGAACCGTGAGTGGTTCCGACTGAAGCCGTTTTAAGAGCCGGGCCGCTGCGGCCGCTGCCGGCTAACAGCTAGCCGGCTAACAGCTAGCCCGCTAGCCGACAACAGCGTCAGCGGTTCTGGTTTCATTCAACGAAAAACGACGTTTTCTCCCTTTATCGATCTATTATTTAAACGTAAACGTGTTCGTAGTAGGTTTGTGTGCGCGTGCTGCTGCGCAGGACTATAATAAGGTTGGGAAAAGTTAGCATTTTAGCATAGCACAAACACAACAATGGCACTTCCGGTCTGTCAGAGTAAAAGCTGTAAAAGCAGGAGCTAAATCCGCTCCTCTTAAAATGTCGATCAGCAGTGTATTGGCGGTTTTTATGACCACTTTGTTTATTTTACTTTGTCATATTATTATTGTTGTTGTTAATAACTGTATGTTTTTATTGTTGACTTTTATTGTATTTTCTGAGCACTTCTTGTGAAGCACTTTGTGACCTTCATTGTCTGTGAAACGTGCTATATAAATAAATATTACTTATTTACTTACTTACCTTTGAAGACTCCTCATCCTCTCTGATTCTGAAACTCGACGAGGAGCCTGGAAACTCCTCAGTTGGTTTTTAAAAGCTGAAGAAGCAGGAATAAAACGTGAGAAACAGATTTAATGCGTTAGAATCAGAAAAGATTTTATTGCCAAGTAATTTTCACATCACGAGGAATTTGGCCTGCTCTGTTTGGTGCAATAAAATATATATATATAATAATAATAATTTAAAAAAAAGTAAAATAATAAAAATATATGTACAAAGTATTAGTTAGTTACGCTGTTTGAAGGGAACTACGTCACAGAACATAAAAATGAGCTCCTGTCTTCTTCTGGAAACCTTGAGGTGGTTCAGGACAGCTGTGATGTCATCAGTGATGACATCACAGCAGGAAGCTAAATAAACACCAGGCTTGTGTTTCCTGTTTGTACTGAATGTGTCACCTTTAACTCTGAAGCTGTCAGATGTTTTTGTTTTTGGTGAAGCCGGTCGGCACGGTCATGTGACCCGCCGCTGCCTCCATCTTTAACTGACACGCCCTCGTCTTCTCTTCCAGTCCAGTAAGAACGACTTCCGTCGGAAGTGGGACAAAGATGAGTATGAAAACCTGGCTCAGAAACGGCTGGTGGAGGAGCGGGACCGCGAGCGGCGAGATGGTGAGAACACGTCGAACACGGCGGCGTCCTGTCGAACATGACGGCGTCCTGTCGGACTCGACGGCGTCCTGTCGGACTCGGCGGCGTCCTGTCGGACTCGACGGCGTCCTGTCGAACACGACGGCGTCCTGTCGGACTCGACGGCGTCCTGTCGAACACGACGGTGTCCTGTCGAACACGACGGCGTCCTGTCGAACACGACGGCGTCCTGTCGGACTCGGCGGCGTCCTGTCGAACACGACGGCGTCCTGTCGGACTCGGCGGCGTCCTGTCGAACACGACGGCGTCCTGTCGGACTCGACGGCGTCCTGTCGGACTCGGCGGCGTCCTGTCGAACACGGCGGCGTCCTGTCGGACTCGGCGGCGTCCTGTCGAACACGACGGCGTCCTGTCGGACTCGACGGCGTCCTGTCGAACACGACGGCGTCCTGTCGGACTCGACGGCGTCCTGTCGGACTCGGCGGCGTCCTGTCGGACTCGGCGGCGTCCTGTCGGACTCGGCGGCGTCCTGTCGGACTCGACGTTACCGCCTCAGTTTTTAAAGGATGACTGTTTTCGTTCTTCCTCAGGGAAACCGACTCCGCCCATCAAGCGGGACCTCCTGCGCCACCGGGACTACAAAGTGGACCTGGAGTCCAAGCTGGGGAAGACCATCGTCATCACCAAGACGACGCCGCAGGCGGAGATGGGCGGGTGAGTGGTTCAGCCTCAGAGGACCGAGATAAAGAACACGTTTCTGTGGAGCTTCATCTCTCGTCTTCTTCTTCTTCTCTTCCAGTTATTACTGCAACGTCTGCGACTGCGTGGTGAAGGACTCCATCAACTTCCTGGATCACATCAACGGGAAGAAGCGTAAGTTCACCTTAAAGTGTTTTTTAACAGGAATACGTTCAGTTTCCGTCTTTGTTTCGCTGCTTTATTTAACTTTACGGCATAAAAATGAGGGGGCGGGGCTTCTGAAGCAAGAGAAGGGGGCGGGGTTTCTGAGGCAGGGGGAAGGGGGTGGGGTTTCTGAGGCAGGGGGAAGGGGGTGGGGTTTCTGAGGCAGGAGGAAGGGGGCGGGGTTTCTGAAGCAGGGGGAAGGGGGCGGGGTTTCTGAAGCAGGGGAAGGGGGCGGGGTTTCTGAAGTTGATAAATGGGGCGGGGTTTCTGAAGCAGGGAAAAGGGGGCGGGGTTTCTGAAGCAGGGGAAGGGGGCGGGGTTTCTGAAGCAGGGGAAGGGGGCGGGGTTTCTGAAGCAGAGGAAGGGGGCGGGGTTTCTGAAGCAGGGGAAGGGGGCGGGGTTTCTGAAGCAGGGGAAGGGGGCGGGGCTTCTGAAGCAGAGGAAGGGGGTGGGGTTTCTGAAGCAGGGGGAGGGGGCGGGGTTTCTGAAGCAGGGGAAGGGGGCGGGGTTTCTGAAGCTGGGGAAGGGGGCGGGGTTTCTGAAGCAGGGGAAGGGGGCGGGGTTTCTGAAGCAGAGGAAGGGGGCGGGGTTTCTGAAGCAGGGGAAGGGGGCGGGGCTTCTGAAGCAGAGGAAGGGGGCGGGGTTTCTGAAGCAGGGGAAGGGGGCGGGGTTTCTGAAGCAGAGGAACTGGGCGGGGTTCTGAAGCAGGGGAAAGGGGGCGGGGTTTCTGAAGCTGGGGAAGGGGGCGGGGTTTCTGAAGCAGAGGAACTGGGCGGGGTTCTGAAGCAGGGGAAAGGGGGCGGGGTTTCTGAAGCTGGGGAAGGGGGCGGGGTTTCTGAAGTTGATAAAGGGGGCGGGGTTTCTGAAGCAGGGAAAAGGGGGCGGGGTTTCTGAAGCAGGGAAAAGGGGGCGGGGTTTCTGAAGCAGGGAAAAGGGGGCGGGGTTTCTGAAGCAGGGGAAAGGGGCGGGGTTTCTGAAGTATGGGAAAGGGGGCGGGGTTTCTGAAGTATGGGAAAGGGGGCGGGGTTTCTGAAGCAGAGGAAAGGGGGCGGGGTTTCTGAAGCAGAAACCTGACCCACAGACAGGTTCTGGTCTAAATGACCCCCAGTTCCTAAATCCTGATGCTGTTTTGACGCTGTTTCACATGTCTGTCTCTCTGTCTGCAGACCAGAGGAACCTGGGCATGTCGATGCGGGTGGAGCGCTCGTCTCTGGATCAGGTGAAGAAGCGTTTCGAGGTGAACAAGAAGAAGCTGGAGGAGAAGCAGAAGGAGTACGACTTCGAGGAGCGCATGAAGGAGCTGCGGGAGGAGGTGAGAAGAGGCCACGCCCCCTGCTGGTCATGTGTTGGGCCGCATGTCTCTGACATCGGGTCAAAGGTCCAGTTTTTATAGAACCTTCCAGAATGAACTCAGGTGTGACTTTACCTGCCACCAGCACATTCTGCTCAGCGGTCGCCCCGTTTCACACGGACAGTTATTGCTGTCGCACACGTGTGTAGCAGCTCGTTCTGATGGAGGAAGGGTGGAGGTCAGTGGGAACTAATGTCCTGAGTCCCTGAGCTGTCTGATAACGGGCAATAAAACAGGAAGAAAGAGGCTTTATTAGGATTCCAGCTGCATTAAAACACAGTTTATGGAAGCAGAGACTGCAGGAGAGAAGCTAACAGATGCTAACACAGCTGGATGTTAGGTAGAAAGCTAACAGATGTTAGCACAGCTGGATGTCAGCTAGGAAGCTAACAGATGCTAACACAGCTGGATGTTAGCTTGGAAGCTAACAGCTGCTAACACAGCTGGATGTTAGGTAGAAAGCTAATAGATGTTAGCACAGCTGGATGTTAGCTAGGAAGCTAACAGATGCTAACACAGCTGGATGTTAGCTTGGAAGCTAACAGCTGCTAACACAGCTGGATGTTAGCTAGGAAGCTTACAGCTGCTGTCACAAATAACTGAGGCTGAAAGCTGGTTCAGGAGGTAAATTATGTAAAAGTATTTCGATCGCCTGATTAATTGATCGCCTGAATAATGTCAGAGTGATGCATCTTCTCCCCATAAACCGTCTCTGCCCAGACGCCACTCAGCTTCGCTGACCTGGTTGTCGTTTCAGGAGGAGAAGGCGAAGGCCTACAAGAAGGAGAAGCAGAAGGAGAGGAAGCGGCGGGCGGAGGAAGACGTGGACTTCGAGGAGGACGACGAGATGGCGGCGGTGATGGGGTTCTCCGGGTTCGGCTCGTCCAAGAAGACTCACTGACGCCGCGGAGCTCTGAGGCAGGAAACTGGTTTCTGTGGGGGCGGAGCTTCAACTGGGAGGACGCCGTCCACGCCGGGCGGAGGAACTCGGCGCAGGCGGTCCTGGTCCACACTTCACCTACAGCCAGGCTCTTATTTTGGTAGTTCCATCCATTAAACCAGCTGCTTCCTGTCGGACACAGAATGACCCCGAACTTTCTCTGGAGCTGGCGGGCGGGACCGGAAGTCGCTCCGCTGGCGTTCTGTCGGTGGCGGTGAGGAGCCTGAGACCCAACAGATTCTGTTTCTGTTCAAAGTTACGTTCAGGAACTCAAACTTAGCTTTAAGAAACTCAAACAGCCGCTCGGCAGGGCAAGGCATTCTGGGAAATTCCGATTTTTAATAAACACCTTTTTTTTTATTGGTTCCAGCTCAGCTGACGTACTGTCAGTGTACGCAGCACTTTGGTTCTTTCTGTTGATTTAAGGCGTGATGATGTCAAAGCAGCTGTTTGTAGAAATAAAGAGTTTGTTTTGATGTTTGGCTTCTGTTTCCTGAGCCTCACCTGTTGGTCACCTGAAGACTCGGAGAGGTGCTTCATCCTGTTCAGGGTCGCCGCAGGCCGGAGATGAGCCAACACACCGGCTGCGTTCCAAACCGCATACTTCTCCTACTACTCCTACTAACTTTTTGAGTTAGTATGCGAGTTTGAGTCAGCGAGAAGTTCCCGGATGCATGCTAGATTCTCTGAAATGTTGGGTATGCATCATGAGGTTACTACTCATACTCAAACTACCCAAGATGCAACGTAACGTGACGTCGCCGATCGTCATTTCCTGTCAAAACGGCAGTTTCAAGCAAGCTACAACGAGGGTAGGTTCACTTCCTGTTTTCAAAACAAAAGCACCAATTGTATGGTAATGGCTTTCCCTATGATAAAAGGCAACGGGTATTTTAATTTGTTAAAATAACAGGAAGTGTGTTAGCTCACTGCGGCTAGCTTTAGTAGCGCCGAATTCGTGGGAACAAAATTGTAAACAGCCGGTATTTTGTCAGGTTTTCAACTCGTTGGGGATCTAAACGACTACTTTCTCTCCTGAAAATGTTTCAAATGTTGCTAAAGTTTACAGAGTTTAGAGCTTAAGAGAAATCAGCTTCAGGCCGGCTGATTTCAGCTCGGGCAGGAGCGAAGTGCATTGTGGGTAAACGCTCTGCATACTGTCTGATCGACCTGGGGGCCTTTAGTTTGAAAACCCAGCCACGTACTTCCTGTTGGTCGGGACGTTTATTAAAGGAAACTTCACATTTTAACATCCAGGATCCAACAGATAAAGTCTGACCTAAAAGTTTATGATTTAATCACCTGATTCAGCTGTGGTGACATCACTGATGACATCACAGGATTCTGAACACATTTCCACATGTTTTTATCTTGTTTTTCTCCTTTTTGATCCTTTTCTGAACCCATGAACACGACTATGAACAAAGCTGTTCCAGCTTCTGATCTTTTTCATGTTTTTCTCTCATTTTATCCTGATAAAAACAGAAAATCAGTGAAATGAACGCCAGGAAGGATCAGTGAAACGTCTTTAATCAGATCCTGATTCTGAGCTGGTGTTCATCTCTGTTAGTTTGGCCTTTAAAGCCTGAGTTCTGCAGAACCTCTGCCTCCCTGCTCCTGTTTGAGAGGTTCTGATCAGAGACGACACAAATTCTGAGAGCATGGGGGCCGATGGGGGCGGCCATGTTGGAATATCCTGCTGAGTCACTGTGACCCTGACCTCCAAATCTGAGGAGAAAACGGTGAAGTCTGAGCTGCAGGGATCCAAACGGATCCGATCAGAACTCAGAACCCACCTCCTCACCGACTTGCTTTGGGACATTTAAACATTTGGCGGGGGGAGGCGGTCTGAGCAGAGGTCCTGGCAGGCTGTCAGCTGATCGGTGAGGAAATAAATCAGAAACGGAAGTTTCAAACTGGTCCTTGGTGTTATCTCTGAGAAGAAACCGCATTCATTCAACAGGAAGTCTGCAGCCTGTCCTCTCAGCTCGGCTGATCAGCAGAGCTGAGAGGTTCCCCACAGAGGGCCCATGATGGGGAAAGGCTCAAAGTGAGTCTGTGGCCTCGCTGCTGGCCTTAAAGGGACAGTTCGCCTCTTTAAAGGGACAGTTCGCTTCTTCTGACATGAAGCTGTGTAACATCCCATATCAGCAGCATCATTTCTGAACATCTTCTTACCCCCTGCTGCGTCCTGTGAGCAGAGTTCCAGCCTCGTTTTGGTGCTGATGAAGGTAGTCCGGCTAGTTGGCTGGGGTTTAAAAAATAAAGCGTTTTGCTTCTCAGAACAATTTTTGAGGGCTACAAGTATTTATAATTTGTGAAGGATTTTTATTTTATTTTATTTTTTTATGATTTTGCTTCATTTTGCTTCTATTTTTTTACTTTATTGGATGCAATTCTGTTTTTTTTCTCTTCTCTTTTTACTATAAATAGCTAATGTTTGTTCACCATTTTTATTTTATTCTATTTTATTTGCTTGTTTTTCCTTTAATTGTTTACATATCTTTATACTGTATGCTGCTGCAACACAATTTCCCAAATTGGGATGAATAAAGTACTCACTATCTATTATTTTTCTTCTTACTTTAGTATTTGTAAAAATATAGGTTGATGGGTAGCTTCATTTTGTTCAACAGGCTTAAATATAAGCATTACGCTTCAGCCTTTTCAGTCACTTAAATGTTATGATTGTACTGAACACATTTGATGTTTATTGTGTGACTGAATAAAAACAAACAAACAAACAAAACAATATGCGTTCAACAGAGTAATACATTTGCATCACAAAATGGTTCTCCAGGAAAAAGTCAGACCTCACAATCTCTTGGCCCTATTTTCTCTCCCTTCATATCACTGCCTGCTGCCGACAGCCGCGCCTGTTACGCTGTTTGCTGCTCGGTCTGCACAGCAGGAGGAAAGGAAAGGAAACAAGGAAATGAAAGGAAACAAAGGAAAGGAAACAAGGAAAGGAAACAAGGAAATGAAAGGAAACAAAGGAAAAGAAAACTAAAGGAAAGGTTTCTTGGAGAACCATTTTGTGATGCAAATGTATTACTCTGTTGAACGCATATTGTTCTGAGAAGCAAAACGCTTTATTTTTTAAACCCCAGCCAACTAGCCGGACTACCTTCATCAACACCAAAACGAGGCTGGAACTCTGCTCACAGGACGCAGCAGGGGGTAAGAAGATGTTCAGAAATGATGTTGCTGATATGGGATGTTACACAGCTTCATGTCAGAAGAGGAGAACTGTCCCTTTAAGGTGTTCCGGTCTGAAAACACCGGAAACATCTGAGAGTTTCGGGGTTAATGAGAAGAAGCTCAGTCTGAGGTGGGTTCAGACATCTGTTACCACCTGTTCTACATGTGGGGAGCTTTTATTTTCATGTCTGCCCTCCCAGAATGCACCTGTCCCAGCGTGTCGCTGAGTCATGCACCTGTGAGCAGACGCTCATGTGACAGAACCAGCCGTGCCTGACAGGAAGCAGACGGTACCGAGGATGTCTGAGCACATCAGAGGATGAACAAGAAGCTGAAGCTGCAGCTCCATGTTTGTGGAATCAAACATCCGTCAGACGGCAGCGACACGTCACAAAGACTTGACTCGAGTAGGCATCTTTCACGCTGACTGCGTTTAGTGTTGAGAGCAGAGGGAGGAGAGGTGCATCATGGGAACTCCCCCAGCAGGCTAGGCCTATAGCAGCTTAACTATGGGATGTTTCAGGATCACCTGAGCCATCCCTAATTATAAGCTTTATAAAAAAGGAAAGTTTTAAGCCTGGTCTTAAAAGTGGAAAGGGCGTCTGCTTCCCGGACATTTACTGGCAGCTTATTCCACAAGAGAGGGGCCTGATAACTGAAGGCTCTGCCTCCCAAACTGGCAGCTGGTTCCACAGAGAGGGGCCTGATAACTGAAGGCTCTGCCTCCCAAACTGGCAGCTGGTTCCACAGAGAGGGGCCTGATAACTGAAGGCTCTGCCTCCCAAACTGGCAGCTGGTTCCACAGAGAGGGGCCTGATAACTGAAGGCTCTGCCTCCCAAACTGGCAGCTGGTTCCACAGAGAGGGGCCTGATAACTGAAGGCTCTGCCTCCCAAACTGGCAGCTGGTTCCACAGAGAGGGGCCTGATAACTGAAGGCTCTGCCTCCCAAACTGGCAGCTGGTTCCACAGAGAGGGGCCTGATAACTGAAGGCTCTGCCTCCCAAACTGGCAGCTGCTTCCACAGAGAGGGGCCTGATAACTGAAGGCTCTGCCTCCCAAACTGGCAGCTGGTTCCACAGAGAGGGGCCTGATAACTGAAGGCTCTGCCTCCCAAACTGGCAGCTGGTTCCACAGAGAGGGGCCTGATAACTGAAGGCTCGGCCTCCCAAACTGGCAGCTGGTTCCTCAGAGAGGGGCCTGATAACTGAAGGCTCTGCCTCCCAAACTGGCAGCTGGTTCCACAGAGAGGGGCCTGATAACTGAAGGCTCTGCCTCCCAAACTGGCAGCTGGTCCCACAGAGAGGGGCCTGATAACTGAAGGCTCTGCCTCCCAAACTGGCAGCTGGTTCCACAGAGAGGGGCCTGATAACTGAAGGCTCTGCCTCCCAAACTGGCAGCTGGTTCCACAGAGAGGGGCCTGATAACTGAAGGCTCTGCCTCCCAAACTGGCAGCTGGTTCCACAGAGAGGGGCCTGATAACTGAAGGCTAAGTACAGCTGAGTATCGTCAGCATAGCGATGGAACTTTATGCCATGCTGTCTGATAATGTTACCTGATGGAAGCATGTATAAAGCATCTGGAAAATATCGTCAGTCTTATTATTACAGCCTTGTTCCCAAATAGATTAATTTAATAATAGCTCAAAATGAAGCACCTTCACCAGCAGCCTCAAGTCTTTTAATAATGGCCTATGTCATTTTTTTTATCTTTGTCTTTAAGACATGCTTGTAGTCTGACCAACCTATTGGAATACATGAACCTGTTTCCATCTAAAATACAGAAAATATGTGATAAATACAGAAACAAAACTAATTCAATTCAATTCATTTTTATTTATATAGCTCCAAATACAACAAATGTCATCTCAAGGCACTTAGATAATAAAGTCCAATTCAAGCCAATTGGAATTCAAGTAATTGTAATCATAATTATTAATAAAATAATCCAGTTCATTCATATAGAGCCAATTCAAAAACAATTTCCTAGCTAAAGAAACCAACAGATTGCACCGAAACTTGCACTAAAGTTCCTCCAAACTGTTAAACTTTCTCCAAACTCAGATGAGTCTGCCAACCCGACCCGACCCGACCCGGCTCAGTGAGGGTGAGGCCTCCGTCAGTGCAGCGATGGAGCTGCTTCCTCCTCGCCGTGTTGCAGCTGCAGCGGCTGTTCCGCTCTGTGGTCGGCGGGGGGAGGATGATGCTGCCTCCACCCCCCGCTGCACACTCACTTCCTCAGAGAGACGGAGGAAAGAACAGCAGAGAGAGACGCTGAAAGAGTAGAAGAGTGACAGCAGGAAGGCAGGAAGCCATTTTGGGCCCGGGCGACTGCTCTTTGCCACCTCCGGTCGGGCGTCTTCGCTCAGAAACTCGCCTGCAGCCTCAGGAGACGGCGGCTCGATCTGAGGAAGTAAACGCTGAAGACGGGTGGCAGTTCTCCTGTGTTCTGAATCTTTAGGAGCAGCTCGGGTTCACAGGAAGAGGCGGTGGAGAACCGAGGCCGAACCGAGGCCGATGTCTTCCTCCTCCTGTTAGAGCTCAAACAGCTTCGACATCAGCCGGGCGGACGCCGTGTCCTCGAGTCAAAGAGACGTAAGGAGTGCGCAGGATGGAGCGGCCCAGCAGGTCGGAGGTGGCGGCGTGGAGCCCCCAGCAGCTGGCAGAGTACCTGAGGAGGGTGAGGCCCCGGTTCCTCTTCTTAGGTTTGATGAGTCCAGGACAAACAGTCCAATTACTGAGCTACTGTTACTGATTGGCCCGATTGGCTTTACCGATGTATAGCATGTATAAAGTGAAAAGAATCGGTCCGAACACAGAACCCTGAGGAACTCCATGACTTACTCTGGTGTGTGAGGAAGATTCTCTTCCTCTTCATCATTTGATGGAGCCACAGGGATTCAGAGTTAGAGGCTCTGTGTAGGGCTGTCGCGGTGAGGGAATTCCCACCGCGGTGACTCATAGCCGCTCAACAGCGCGGTATGCGGTGATATCGCATTTTTGTTCATTAGGCTACTTTCCAAGACGCAATGTTAGATAAAATCGAGCGCATAATCCGGGTTTTTTTCCCAGCGATTCTGACATTTCACTTTGCTTTGCCTGTCATTTACTCGCTCACAGACCAACATAGCGGAGATCAAGCAGCGCATACCCCAGTTCTGCAACATTGTTGCCACATGGCAAATATCAACATTGTTGCAGACCTGCGCACGTTTCGTTTAGCAATGACGGAGAAAAACGAAGCAGATCAGGGCAGCAGTTGAGCTCACGTGTCCGGGATACAGTTTTTTTAAACAAACTGCCGCCGACCAACCAACCCAAGCTGAACTTTAACTGTTTCCGCGAAGTTGTTAGAGCTTATTTCTGGCACGGCACTTTTTTTAAATGTTTTTTTTTTTTTTTTTATATATAAATAGTTTCACCTACACAGTTTTGTTGAAATGATCAGGTATTTCCCAACAGCAAATGTGCACACCAAGCTGTGGTTCTGTGGAAGCTAGTTTATTGTTGATATTAGACGGTCGCATTTACAACGTTAAACATGGATAATAAGGGAAGATTCAAAGCCATAAAGTGTCCGGACTAGGCAGAGGAGTAAAGCCGAGATAAAGGTAGGCCACTGCATTTTATTTTAACTTCTATTGCTACGACACTGAGTAGGCATATTCTTGTAATATCAGCTGCTGAGGGAGAATGAGACCACAACGAGTAGCATGCAGACGTGTGTGCGTGTGCGTGTGCGGCAAAGATGACGACAGAAACGCGGCACCTAGCTGTGTTAATGTGTTTCTCCTGCCTTGCGGGTAATATACAATGTATCATTATTACTGTGCTGGCTTAAAAAAAGTATCAGTTCTGTCAGTCGCTTTGTATCTACTGTGCAGTCTTAAAAACTCTTTTAGTTTCTCGAGTTGTTCTGCGCGTGCAAGGGGGCGTGCGGTGGTGGGCGGTGGTGGCGGTGGCCTGGACACGCACCGCGGAGGTCCTCTAAGCACCGCGGTGATTGCATTTTGCGGTTATCGCGACAGCCCTAGTTCTGTGTCCTTTGGTCGCCCAAAAAGCTGTAATCAGCTGAGGTTTCTGCAGCAGAAGGAAAGTATTGACAAGTTTCTGCTGTGAAATCATGAATCTGTTTTTATTAGGGCTGGGCAACGATTAAAATGTTTAATCTAATTAATCACATGATTTCCCTGATTAATCACGATTAATCGCATTTGTACGCAGAATCCAAAAATGAATCCAAAAGTAGCGTATAGCTTTTAGCATTTAGCTTTATTTTAAATGTGCTGCCATATGAATGAAAGTGCCATAACATTTGTTGTGCAAACACACTTTTAACATCAGCATCTTTCTGTAGTTTTTATGTAGAAGCCTCGCTCCACTGTCTGTTTCCTTGAATGACTTGCTGCTATCAGTTGTGTGTTTTGCCTTTAAGTGATATTTTAGACTGGAACTACTACGCTGAGAAGACAATTCAACTTGGCTGTAAATGCAGGAGTTTCTTTTAAATTTATTTTGAAATACGTGCTTTTATGTTGAAACAAGTAAAACAGGAAGTAGCGCCGGTTAGCTCCGTGAGCTTCACACAGAGACCGAAGAGCACCTGTAGCAGTCTTTCTTTTCTGGTTCCGCAGCAGACAGCAAAACCTGTCGATAAAATATTTATCGACGTTAAATAATTAACAAGTTAACGCGATAATAACGAGTTAACGCGCCCAGCCCTAGTTTTTATCTACAGTTTCTGTGCCAGTTTCAGTTATTGATTAGCCTGGACGAGAGATGTGAACGAACATTTTAGATCCAAACAAGGCTGTCGTCTGCATAGACATTGATGTTATAAGTTACGAGTCTTCTGAATAGAAAATCACTGAGCGGCACAAAGATAAAATAAACTTCTATAATCCCTCTCAGTAGTGTCTAACGACGCAGTGGAAGCGTTTGTTGGTGTGATTCTCTGCAGAGTTTCTGCTAAAAACAGCGATCAGTGGAAACTCTGAGCTGAACTGGTGTTTTTCTTCAACAGTGTAATCTGACCGGCTGTGACAAAGTCGTGCTGAAGAGCTCCATCAGTGGTTCCAGGTTTGTGGTAAGTTCACCATCCAAAACAAAAAAAAAACGTGATTCTGGATGTTGTGTTGGAGGTAAGAAGGGATGCTGGATGGAACCACAACCTCACGGTGTCTTTCTTTTGCAGAATCTGACTGATAATGACCTCCAGAAGTTCCCCAAACTGCACACGCCGTAAGTACTGCCCCCTGCTGCCCAGCTGAAGTACTACAGATTACACCAGCTGCAGTTTTTGCTTCTTTTAGCACTGATCTACGGCCACCAATGTACAAAAATGTTAATACGTTCACTTAAGGTGGTTTTTAAAAGACTTTATGCACATCAGAGGGAATGGAAACAACTTTGCTCCTGGTCTGACCAGCAAAGATAAAATGTTTCCACAAACATTAAACTATCAGCTAGGATTTAATGTTCCAGACAGTCCCAGAGATTAAAGTAATTTCTGATGACCCTATCACCCCAATTTATTCACTTCTAACCAGGAAATGCTACATTTCCACGGCCACAGCTACATTTTTGCCTCAACAGACGGCATCAGATTTACTTTCCCAGTGAACTGAAAGCTAGAAAATGTAACGTGTGATTCCCCTTGTGTGTCTGCAGGATGATCTCAAAGATCAGCAATGAAATCAGCAAGAAGGAGGATAAAAAAGGGATATTTCCTAAAAGGTACGTTCATGTTCCACCTGGAAAAGGAGACTCATTCCCTGAAGGCTTTATGAAATGTCTGTGGCGTGCAGCAGAAGCTCTGTTCACAGCAGCTAATTTTAGGGAGTGATGCAAACCTAAATTCAATCTGACTCCTTGAAACGTCTTATTTAGAGCTGGGCGAGTTAACTCATTAATTATTTATAATATTTTATCGCACATTAATGCAGGTTTTGTTTGCAAAATGTTTTTTGTTTTTTGGGGGCTTTTGTGCCTTTAATGGAAAGTTCAGAGCGACAGGAAGCAGGGGGCAGAGAGAGGGGGAACAACACGCAGCAAGGACTGTAGCCTCTGTACATGGGGCGCCTGCTCAACCCACTACGCCACAGACCACCCGTTTTATTATTTATTTTATTATTGTAAAAGTCTGTCGCTCACAGGCTTTTATTTTGTAAAAGTCTGTTGCTCACAGGCTTTTATTTTGTAAAAGTCTGTTGCTCACAGGCTTTTATTTTGTAAAAGTCTGTCGCTCACAGGCTTTTATTTTGTAAAAGTCTGTTGCTCACAGGCTTTTATTTTGTAAAAGTCTGTCACTCACAGGCTTTTATTCTGTAAAAGTCTGTTGCTCACAGGCTTTTATCTTGTAAAAGTCTGTCGCTCACAGGCTTTTATTTTGTAAAAGTCTGTTGCTCACAGGCTTTTATTTTGTAAAAGTCTGTCACTCACAGGCTTTTATTCTGTAAAAGTCTGTTGCTCACAGGCTTTTATTTTGTAAAAGTCTGTCGCTCACAGGCTTTTATTTTGTAAAAGTCTGTCACTCACAGGCTTTTATTTTGTAAAAGTCTGTTGCTCACAGGCTTTTATTTTGTAAAAGTCTGTCGCTCACAGGCTTTTATTTTGTAAAAGTCTGTTGCTCACAGGCTTTTATCTTGTAAAAGTCTGTCACTCACAGGCTTTTATTCTGTAAAAGTCTGTTGCTCACAGGCTTTTATTTTGTAAAAGTCTGTCGCTCACAGGCTTTTATTTTGTAAAAGTCTGTTGCTCACAGGCTTTTATTTTGTAAAAGTCTGTCGCTCACAGGCTTTTATTTTGTAAAAGTCTGTCACTCACAGGCTTTTATTTTGTAAAAGTCTGTTGCTCACAGGCTTTTATTTTGTAAAAGTCTGTCGCTCACAGGCTTTTATTTTGTAAAAGTCTGTTGCTCACAGGCTTTTATTTTGTAAAAGTCTGTTGCTCACAGGCTTTTATTTTGTAAAAGTCTGCTGCTCACAGGCTTTTATTTTGTAAAAGTCTGTTGCTCACAGGCTTTTATTTTGTAAAAGTCTGCTGCTGTCTGCTGTGGAACAGGAAAAGAAAGTAATCGGCGGATCCACCAAACATGGAGAAGGGTACGGAACTTTTACTCGGCCATTTTCATTTTAAAGTTCTTCCAGACGGCGGAGTCGACAGAACCAAAGTCATCTGTAAACACTGCCAAGTTGAATTGTCTTCTCAGCGTAGTAGTTCCAGTCTAAAATATCACTTAAAGGCAAAACACACAACTGATAGCAGCAAGTCATTCAAGGAAACAGACAGTGGAGCGAGGCTTCTACATAAAAACTACAGAAAGATGCTGATGTTAAAAGTGTGTTTGCACAACAAATGTTATGGCACTTTCATTTATATGGCAGCACATTTAAAATAAAGCTAAATGCTAAAAGCTATACACTACTTTTGGATTCACTTTTTGGATTCTGCGTACAAATGCGATTAATCAGGGAAATCATGAGATTAATTGAGATTAATCGTGATTAATCAGGGAAATCATGTGATTAATTAGATTAAAGATTTTAATCGCTGCCTGGCCCGAGTCTTATTTCGTGTTAGTACGGTGAATAACTGCAGAGTTAAAAATCTTCAGTAAAGCTGGACAAACACATCCTACACACTGATTTCACCTCAGGTCTGAAACCTTCTTTCTCTCCTTCACAGGTGGACCCCCAAAAACCGCGAACCGGGTGAGTTTGTTTTGTTTACCAGTAGTTATTTCCATCATGAAGTGATACAACAGAGAGACAGAATCATGTTTATAATCATACTGATGCCCCTGAGCTCATTATCTGCAGCTCACACAGGAGACAGAACTTCGCTTCCTTTGACATGTTTTTACAAACCTGTCTCCAGTTGGAAGTTTTCTAAAATGTGATAAAAAGTTCAATCTGAAATTGGTTAATTTAAAATAAATAAAATATTTAGTTTCTTTGGACTCTTGCCTTTTAGATAAAGGCTCATTACAGATTTAGCTTATAGCTTAGCTTTAGCGTAAGCCTAAAGTCGGGTTTTTGACTCAAAGTGGGAGAATCTTCACCAGCTCTGACAGTAATAAACTGTTTAATAACAGCTGGTTAAAGTAACAGCTGGTTAAAGTAACAGCTGGTTAAAGTAACAGCTGGTTAAAGTAACAGCTGGTTAATGTAACAGCTGGTTAATGTAACAGCTGGTTAAAGTAACAGCTGGTTAATGTAACAGCTGGTTAAAGTAACAGCTGGTTAATGTAACAGCTGGTTAAAGTAACAGCTGGTTAAAGTAACAGCTGGTTAATGTAACAGCTGGTTAATGTAACAGCTGGTTAAAGTAACAGCTGGTTAAAGTAACAGCTGGTTAAAGTAACAGCTGGTTAATGTAACAGCTGGTTAAAGTAACAGCTGGTTAAAGTAACAGCTGGTTAAAGTAACAGCTGGTTAATGTAACAGCTGGTTAATGTAACAGCTGGTTAAAGTAACAGCTGGTTAAAGTAACAGCTGGTTAATGTAACAGCTGGTTAATGTAACAGCTGGTTAAAGTAACAGCTGGTTAAAGTAACAGCTGGTTAAAGTAACAGCTGGTTAATGTAACAGCTGGTTAATGTAACAGCTGGTTAATGTAACAGCTGGTTAATGTAACAGCTGGTTAATGTAACAGCTGGTTAAAGTAACAGCTGGTTAATGTAACAGCTGGTTAATGTAACAGCTGGTTAAAGTAACAGCTGGTTAAAGTAACAGCTGGTTAATGTAACAGCTGGTTAAAGTAACAGCTGGTTAAAGTAACAGCTGGTTAATGTAACAGCTGGTTAATGTAACAGCTGGTTAAAGTAACAGCTGGTTAATGTAACAGCTGGTTAAAGTAACAGCTGGTTAAAGTAACAGCTGGTTAATGTAACAGCTGGTTAATGTAACAGCTGGTTAAAGTAACAGCTGGTTAAAGTAACAGCTGGTTAATGTAACAGCTGGTTAAAGTAACAGCTGGTTAAAGTAACAGCTGGTTAAAGTAACAGCTGGTTAATGTAACAGCTGGTTAAAGTAACAGCTGGTTAATGTAACAGCTGGTTAAAGTAACAGCTGGTTAATGTAACAGCTGGTTAAAGTAACAGCTGGTTAAAGTAACAGCTGGTTAATGTAACAGCTGGTTAAAGTAACAGCTGGTTAAAGTAACAGCTGGTTAAAGTAACAGCTGGTTAATGTAACAGCTGGTTAATGTAACAGCTGGTTAAAGTAACAGCTGGTTAAAGTAACAGCTGGTTAAAGTAACAGCTGGTTAATGTAACAGCTGGTTAATGTAACAGCTGGTTAAAGTAACAGCTGGTTAATGTAACAGCTGGTTAAAGTAACAGCTGGTTAAAGTAACAGCTGGTTAATGTAACAGCTGGTTAATGTAACAGCTGGTTAAAGTAACAGCTGGTTAATGTAACAGCTGGTTAATGTAACAGCTGGTTAAAGTAACAGCTGGTTAAAGTAACAGCTGGTTAAAGTAACAGCTGGTTAATGTAACAGCTGGTTAAAGTAACAGCTGGTTAATGTAACAGCTGGTTAAAGTAACAGCTGGTTAAAGTAACAGCTGGTTAATGTAACAGCTGGTTAATGTAACAGCTGGTTAAAGTAACAGCTGGTTAAAGTAACAGCTGGTTAAAGTAACAGCTGGTTAATGTAACAGCTGGTTAAAGTAACAGCTGGTTAAAGTAACAGCTGGTTAAAGTAACAGCTGGTTAATGTAACAGCTGGTTAATGTAACAGCTGGTTAAAGTAACAGCTGGTTAAAGTAACAGCTGGTTAAAGTAACAGCTGGTTAATGTAACAGCTGGTTAATGTAACAGCTGGTTAAAGTAACAGCTGGTTAAAGTAACAGCTGGTTAAAGTAACAGCTGGTTAATGTAACAGCTGGTTAATGTAACAGCTGGTTAATGTAACAGCTGGTTAAAGTAACAGCTGGTTAATGTAACAGCTGGTTAATGTAACAGCTGGTTAAAGTAACAGCTGGTTAAAGTAACAGCTGGTTAAAGTAACAGCTGGTTAATGTAACAGCTGGTTAAAGTAACAGCTGGTTAAAGTAACAGCTGGTTAATGTAACAGCTGGTTAATGTAACAGCTGGTTAAAGTAACAGCTGGTTAATGTAACAGCTGGTTAAAGTAACAGCTGGTTAAAGTAACAGCTGGTTAATGTAACAGCTGGTTAATGTAACAGCTGGTTAAAGTAACAGCTGGTTAATGTAACAGCTGGTTAATGTAACAGCTGGTTAATGTAACAGCTGGTTAATGTAACAGCTGGTTAATGTAACAGCTGGTTAATGTAACAGCTGGTTAAAGTAACAGCTGGTTAAAGTAACAGCTGGTTAATGTAACAGCTGGTTAAAGTAACAGCTGGTTAATGTAACAGCTGGTTAATGTAACAGCTGGTTAATGTAACAGCTGGTTAAAGTAACAGCTGGTTAATGTAACAGCTGGTTAAAGTAACAGCTGGTTAATGTAACAGCTGGTTAATGTAACAGCTGGTTAATGTAACAGCTGGTTAATGTAACAGCTGGTTAATGTAACAGCTGGTTAAAGTAACAGCTGGTTAATGTAACAGCTGGTTAATGTAACAGCTGGTTAATGTAACAGCTGGTTAAAGTAACAGCTGGTTAATGTAACAGCTGGTTAATGTAACAGCTGGTTAATGTAACAGCTGGTTAATGTAACAGCTGGTTAATGTAACAGCTGGTTAATGTAACAGCTGGTTAAAGTAACAGCTGGTTAATGTAACAGCTGGTTAAAGTAACAGCTGGTTAATGTAACAGCTGGTTAAAGTAACAGCTGGTTAATGTAACAGCTGGTTAAAGTAACAGCTGGTTAATGTAACAGCTGGTTAATGTAACAGCTGGTTAAAGTAACAGCTGGTTAATGTAACAGCTGGTTAAAGTAACAGCTGGTTAATGTAACAGCTGGTTAAAGTAACAGCTGGTTAAAGTAACAGCTGGTTAAAGATGCTGACGTGGTGATTTGTGCTCTGCAGAGACCACCGTTGACGATCAGGGATGGGACGATGAAGAGTTTGTGAGTCTGATCTTCTTCTTCTGTATTTGGCTTTTTATTTGGTGTCACATCTGACCACAAATTCACAGCTGTCGGGGGGGGGGGGGACATGGCAACATGGCAACATGGCAAAACTTAACTAAACATGAACTTAAACCTAAGACGTGACATAAACTAACGCGGTAAACACAAAACTAACAACATGGGCGTGACAGAGCCCCCCCAAGGGATACCGGATACAGCCGGATACGCTAGCTTTAGCTCTCTGGGCTCTGTGGGCATTAGCTCTCTGGGCTCTAAGGGCGCTAGTTCTCTGGGCTCTCTGGGCGCTAGCTCTCTGGGCTCTCTGGGCTCTCTGGGCGCTAGCTCTCTGGGCTCTGTGGGCGCTAGTTCTCTGGAATCTCTGGGCGCTAGCTCTCTGGGCTCTATGGGCGCTAGCTCTCTGGGCTCTCTGGGCGCTAGCTCTCTGGGCTCTCTGGGCGCTAGCTCTCTGGGCTCTGTGGGCGCTAGTTCTCTGGAATCTCTGGGCGCTAGCTCTCTGGGCTCTCTGGGCGCTAGCTCTCTGGGCTCTCTGGGCGCTAGCTCTCTGGGCTCTGTGGGCGCTAGCTCTCTGGGCTCTGTGGGCGCTAGTTCTCTGGGCTCTATGGGCGCTAGCTCTCTGGGCTCTATGGGAGCTAGCTCTCTGGGCTCTGTGGGCGCTAGTTCTCTGGGCTCTGTGGGCATTAGCTCTCTGGGCTCTATGGGCACTAGCTCTCTGGGCTCTATGGGAGCTAGCTCTCTGGGCTCTATGGGAGCTAGCTCTCTGGGCTCTATGGGCACTAGCTCTCTGGGCTCTGTGGGCGCTAGTTCTCTGGGCTCTGTGGGCGCTAGTTCTCTGGGCTCTATGGGCGCTAGCTCTCTGGGCTCTGTGGGCGCTAGCTCTGTGGACTCCATGAACGTGACAACAGCCATCATCAAATTCTGAGTGAAATAACTTTTGGGATTAATAAAGTATTATTTCAACCATCCACTGACACAACTGTGAAGAACATGTAAAACACGTAGAACACGTAGAACACAGTAATTTAATAACTTTAAGATATTAAAACTGAAAATATTCACATTTAGAATAAAATATTTTCTTTGGTGCTTTTTTTTTTATGTTTTACAGACTATTCTGAATAAGATTATATTTTAATTGAATGATATTTCTGTAATAATATATATTAACATTTATTTGGAAACAAAACATTTTTTATTCTATATTTATCAGTTGTTTTTTTTTATGTTTCCCTTTGGGGCCGCTTTAAATGGCTGAATCATCACTAAAAAAATATGTGCACTTTGTTTTAAATAGAAATCTAAAACGTTTCAGTTAAAAATGCAACTTCAGGACTGCAGAAAAGTAAGAAACATGTTTTGCTGCGACAGGATGATGCTGACGATGACTACGAGAGTCCGTACAGCGACAACGATGAAGGCAGCGGGGGAGACTACGAGTCCCCGAATGATGACCTGGACACGGCCAACGACTACGAGCCTCCTCCCTCCGAACCTCAGGACGACCCGGCTCACAAGCTGTTTCCCACGCTGCCCAGCGGGGACTACGTCGGTACCACAGCACGCCATCATGTTCACGTGTTGCTGGTTAAACTTTACAAAGTCACTCAGACGTTAGGAGTTTTATTAAGGCTGATGGGATAAAACAGAATAAAACAGGATAAAAAAAATAAAACAGAATAAAACAAGAAAACAGAATAAAACAAGAAAACAAAATACAGCAAGAAAACAGAATACAACAAGAAAACAGAACAAAACAAAAAAAAATTAAAACAATAAAACTAAATAAAATAGATTAAAACAGAATAAAACAATAAAACAGAATAAAACAATAAAACAAAATAAAGCAGAATAAAAAAAACTGAATAAAACAGAATAAAATAGATTAAAACTGAATAAAATAGATTAAAACTGAATAAAACAGACTAAAACAATAAAACTGAATAAAACAGGATAAAACAAAATAAAACAAGAAAACAAGAAAACAGAATAAAACAATAAAACAGAATAAAACTAAATAAAACAGAATAAAACAGAATAAAACAAAAAACATTAAAACAATAAAACAAAATAAAACAGAATAAAATAGATTAAAACAAAATAAAACAATAAAACTGAATAAAACAGAATAAAAAAACAAACAAAAACAGAATAAAACAGAATAAAATAGATTAAAACTGAATAAAACAGACTAAAACAATCAAACTGAATAAAACAGGATAAAACAAAATAAAACAAGAAAACAAGAAAACAGAATAAAACAATAAAACAGAATAAAACTAAATAAAACAGAATAAAACAGAATAAAACAAAAAACATTAAAACAATAAAACAAAATAAAACAGAATAAAATAGATTAAAACAAAATAAAACAATAAAACTGAATAAAACAGAATAAAAAAACAAACAAAAACAGAATAAAACAGAATAAAATAGATTAAAACTGAATAAAACAGACTAAAACAATCAAACTGAATAAAACAGGATAAAACTAAATAAAACAAGAAAACCACAAAACTGAATAAAACAGAATAAAACAAAAAACTGAACAAAACAAAAAAACATTAAAACAATAAAACAAAATAAAATAGATTAAAATAGATTAAAACAGAATAAAACAATAAAACAGAATAAAACAGAATAAAAAAACCCAGAATAAAATAGACTAAAACAATAAAACTGAATAAAACAGGATAAAACAAAATAAATCAAGAAAACAATGAAACTGAATAAAACAATAAAACAAAATAAAACAAAATAAAA